>NC_024320.1:5389583-5395908 GCF_000523025.1 Cynoglossus semilaevis
TATATATATTTATATATATAAATATGTTTGTATATAAGGAAACAGCTGGAGTGTCAATAGAGAAAAACCTTAGGGTTGAAGAGGATTTTGGTCCACTCCTGCCCCCTGTCAGTGGGATTTCCAGTGTGGGCCTGTGAACCAAGCTTTTGAAATGAATTGAACCTTCAGTAGATCAGCAGCTCCTCTGTCACCGTGGATTCGTTGTTGGTTTTCTTCAGGTATAGGTGTTGGGTATAGAAACAAACTTCTATGTAAGAAGTTTGTTTCTGAAAGCATCATGTGTCGTACCATAGTGAACCACACTTCAAAAACCCAAACTATCCTTTGAAAGAGTTCTCTCCGCCTGTTCCCTCTTCTGGAGTACAGAGGTCTTATACGAAGGGACATCAAAGTTCCTATTACTATTTCCGTGGTGATGTGTGTAAACTACCAGGATTCAGTGTCTGGGATGAAATGGGAAAAAAATGTCTTCAAGTGGAAAACAAACACCAGGTGTCAGTCTGATGTGAAGAAACACGATGACAGAAGTGCCATCCTCAGTCTTTGACCATTATTTTTTGATTTTATATCAATGTTCTTCTTTTATATTGATGGATATCAATGGACTTGAGTGTCAGTGTCCCTCACCCACATGCCACACTGCTCCTCTCTCCCTCTGCACGCATGACTCTGGCTGTCCTTGACGTAGTCACAGTAGAAAATGATCATCGCTAATTTCCAACAATAAGCAGCTTTGTGATGTCAATCAAGTGTCTCCTGCTGGTGGACTGGACCCCCAGTAGGGCACACTGTCAACAGAGCCACACGGTGCAGGTGCCCAAAATGGGGCAGGGTAACTATGATGTAGGTGACGGGTCAGGGAGATGAGGCCACGGCCACTCTGAAAGCAGCAGAACATTAATGAAATGACCTTTCCATCACATCTGACGTCAAAGCTTCGGTGTGGACGTCCTCCTCATCTGTCTGCATGTCCGCTACATCACAGCAGCCTCTGAAGCTCCTCTGCTCCGGTTCTTTAGTCCTGTGATGTGAGATCAGATGGGTTTCTGACGTGATGGGAGGAGGTTCCAGATGTTACTGACATAGTTCTGACCTGAATGTGGGGTATTTTATTTATTTTCAGAACCAGACTGAGACATGATGGCATAATGGGGTTGATCACAAAGAAACAGATTGAAGGCCTAAATAAAAAATAACATCTGAAGTCTTAGATCGTTCCAGTGCAAGCACAGGTTTGTTTGGATTTTACCTTACAAGTGTAGATGGGGATAATTCTCCATTTTACATGACATCAGTTTTTCAATCTTTTATTATGTGAATCTGTCAGATTTACTTCAGTGATAAAAAACTGACCACTGGGGGCACCTGTGGACCCAGAGCTTCTGTGTCTTTGAACTAAAATCCCTACTGTCTTTCTATGGACTTTGTGGAAGGGACATAAACAGTCACTTGAAATAATTAACATTACGTTTCTGCATTATGTTGTTCAATATGTTTCAAGTGGAGCTTGTCAACCACTCACTCTCTCATGTCAACGTCCATAAAGAAAATTAGTGATTTTAAGTCAGAGTCACAGTTCAGTGCACTGCTGCCTCCTGTGGTCAGTTTGTATCACTGAGGTAAACCTGAACAAGAACTCACAAAACAACATATTGCACTTAATAATGGAGACGGCAGTGAGTCCACCACTCCTGGGTCTATTTTTCTAAGGTCTGTTTGTATTCAATTTTTCAAAGTGTTCAGTTCCATCCGTCTTGTCTGAGGCTGGTTCTCACCCTAGGGGGCGCTCACATCCCACTCAGTGCTGACTATGTCTCTGTACCTCTATGACTTCCACACAGAAGATCACCTGACCATTAGCTACAAATATGTCAGATGTTTCTTATATATGTAGTTTAAGGGATACCTGTTTTTTCCTGCAGGACAAAAAGGATTGTAGTCAGCACTGTTTTAGGTCATTACATCGTTTTCCAAAAGACTTTATAATGACAATCTTTACAAATGATCAAATATAAATAAGGTTTAAAAAAATAAGTGGAAGAATTTGGACAAAAAAAGATTAAATTTACGAGACCATTTTAAGTTAGAATAATTCACTGTCACTCACTCAATGTTAAGGTTGAACAGAACTCTGTAAAAAAAAGAAGAAAAACTGTCCCTGGCCTTTTGTACACTATCATCCAGTAAAAAGAAGCATGTTTTACTTTTGTTCTGCAGAAAATACTCGTCCGAGAACGAAGTAACTGTTTCCATAGTAACTAAACTCCTGCAGGAAACCAGGACCTTGCTCCCCCGCACACTCCTCCTCCTCAGTACTGCAGACCAGATACAGTTTTGACACACTCTGCTTTTATTGAACAAGATGAAAATAAGTGTGAGTGGCGTGAGATTCTAAAACAGCAGCAGCGGTGCTCGTTGTGTCAGTTGTTTAAAAGAGAAACCAGTTGCCTCAGAATAATTGGTCATCGTCAGGGTTGAGTTGTTTTATAATGCACCACAGCTTCCTGTGACATCTGAGGTGAGAGAAGGTCAATGAATCCACAGCAGGAAATCATTATTAGAATGAAAATCAATGAGTTCTGCGATGACAGCAGTAGACCTGCTGCTGCTGCTGCTGCTGCTGCTCTAGTTCCACGTCTGCTGGAACCCCACTCAGTCAAAACAGCTTCAACAAAACCTCATATATAATATTTACTGTTTACACCATGGTTTGTCTGAGAGGGGTCTGAGTTTATTTTTTTATTTAGTGCACAGCTCAAATTAAAGGATAATAATTAAGATGTTTTGGTATGACGTACTGATGTGAACAGTGAGAGTGACAGTGCCATCTGAGATCGACAGTGTCCAACCAACAGTCACCGCTCTAGAGTTTTCCAACAGAATAGTCTCCTCTCACACCAAAGTCCGTAGAGGAAATCAGCGATATTAACTCACAGAGACACAGCAGATGCTGGTCCTCTGCTGCCTCCTGTGGCCAGTTTGTGTCTTTAAAGGAAATTTGAACAGATCATTTCAAACACTGAAGTTGAAAAAAATGATTTGAACTCACTGATGGAAACACACGTGTGATAACAACAACCCCATCTGCTGTGACATCAAATCACAGATTTGTCTATGGACTTTGGTGTTGAGTATCAAGGGGTGTATTTTTCTGTCCAAATCACTGTTGATGTCAATATCTCATATAAACTATACCTAACGGAAAACTGAACTTTGAAATGAATATGCAGGAGAAACTTATTTTAATTGAATGACCAAACAAAAATAACCTTTTATTCTCTTTTTCGTATGTTTTTTTTTCTCTCTATTTTCTCTTTGCAGCAATACCCACCCACTGACATCACAGGCCAACTCAACCTATCTGACCCGTCTGTCAGCACAGTGGTGTGAAGTGAGGAAGAGGAGAGAGGGTGAATTGGAAACGAAACGAGGAGGAGGAGAATGTAAGAACCTCCTTCCTGCTCCTTCAACGTTGGTGGCAGGGATTTCTTCTTTTCTTTTTGTCTTGTTCTTTTCACCTCCTGCCAATGGGGCTTCTGAAAGGAAAACTGCCTGAGACAGAAAAAAGAACTTGCACCTTTTTCATTTAAAGTCAGGATTATCTGGCCATTGATGTTGGGTTCCTGAGCATGTGCAGAAGTAGAAGGAATACTGTCAGAATCATCTGCATATACAGTACGGCTCTTTTCTTCTGTGTGTAATCCACTTATTTACTTATTTAACCAAATCTGTTTACGTCCATTTACTATCAGATATTTACTTAATGTTTGATGTGTTTCAATTAACTGATGAGCTTTATGATATCATTTAGTTAAAAGTCACGTTTGGGTTTGTTAAAGGGATAGTTCAGGTTTGTTTGAGGTCTGCTTGTTGAAAAAATATTTTAGACATTTAATTGTAACATTCAGCTGATATTAGTTTTTTGAAATTAGTTTTACAATATCTAAGGAATGTGTCTACTACTCAGTTGTTTGGCAGACTTTCTCAGCAGTATGCTTAAGTTTGCAAACTACAATGCAAAACTCTTTAGAGAAAATCAACATTTTTTTAAATCTATTTGTTTTATTGTCATAGGAACACAGCTATTTTGTGTGTTGTGTGAGTTACGCTGAGTTTTTGTGGGAACAATTTGTTATCCCCCTTAAATACTTTAACTGACCGAAGGAGGCTAAAGGGAACCAGAAGGTTATGATTCCCCTTTGGCTAAAATCACTGATTTTCTCTATGGACTTTGGCCTGTGTGTTGTAATCATTGACTTTCTCTAGTTTCACTGTTGATCAGCTCTGTCATACAACAACACAAAGGAGTGATAATGAGAATCAGATTAACCAAAATGATAAATATTAAAAACTTAGACACAGATTCAGACAAACACGTTTTTTTGTACTATTTTTATTCTGGAACAACATTAGGGAGAACAAAAGAACTATCCCTTTACTTTTGTGACTACTTTACATTACTTATACTTAAGGTTGTACTAATATTTATTAGCCTAGTATTTCTGAACAACATACTGCAATACTTCTGAGCCTGGGTGGATATCAGCTGTTTTCTACTGCTGGACCAGCCTGTGTTTTTGAATATTTCACTTTTAGATGGTGATTTTTGACACTTTATCAGTGACGACTGCAGTGACTCACACCAGCGTGTCAGTCTATGTCTGCTTGTATCAGGATGAAGATGAATATACGTCGTCCTTTCTTGAAGGCTGTGTCCATGAGAACTGTTGAACGTGCACGTGTTCATTTCTCTGTTCAGACACTGGTGGTCTGTGTTGAAAAACAGAAAGAAAAAAACAAAGTCCTCCTCTCTCCTCCCTCAACAACAGTCTTCTCACCTCCAGTTCTCCTACAGGGGCTGCATCAAAGGGCCAGGTTTTTCCATCCAACCAGCACCTGGTACTTTGTCTTTGAAGCCCAGCTCTGACAATGTGATAAAAAAAAAGCCTTGCTTAAAAAGACCACTTAGTTTTAAAAATGATCAGAAAAGCTCCAGAGAAAAGTAGTTGGTCAAAATCGTGGCTCAATGTGTTTTTAGGATGTCAGTCTTTACTTTAACAATATTTCATTTAAACTTTCTCTAAATACTTTTATCATTTTTTTAAAATTCAGTTAAATACACATTCTCATTGTATTGAAATATTTATGTTAAAAATGGAAAATAATTTTAGGTTAATTAAGTTTTTAAGAAAACTTAATATTTTTCTTATTTTGTTTTTTAGATTTCTTTGGATTCTCTTACATTTCAAACTAGAGGTTCTTTTCTCTGAAGTTCTTCTTTATTAGATGGCATCTTTTGTGAATTCTTTGCCATAATCTCATCACTAATGAAACCAACTGAATTAAGATCATTTGATTATTTTTAATTTTTTTCTTCTTTTTTGAGACATTTTCAGGTATTAAATCATACATTTTGTGGGTAAGTAAAAACAAATTCTTTAAACTTTTCCTGATCTTTTGCTCATGTTGCCACAGTTGGGTTTCATTCTGGTTCCCGCTCACACTCTTCTCCCTGCTTTGGTTCTTCCTCCTCTTCCTCCTCTCAGCTGCTGAATAAACAGCAGAACCTCTCACTGGGTGAACTGTGACTTTAAACATTATGGTTGGATGTAAAAACGGGCCGTTTCCCATTTTCTGGAGCTGAGAAGTATTGTTTGTCTGTGATACCGATATTCCATAACTGAGTCCGGTGTCTGGCACTACAGTGCACTTTACAGGTCCAGAAGTTCTGAACCTTGAAGCCTGAAAGAAGTCAATGTACAACCCAAAAAGAAAAGCTGAAGAGAAACGACCTTTAATGTGTTGGGTTTGAATCCAGAGTGAGTTAAGAACATGTTTGAAGAACTTCCTTTTTATCAATCTGCCTGTTGTTTCGTTTTAGTTCTGCATGTGTCTCTCTGTGTTTCGACACGTGCTCTGCTTTGATATGTTTCACTTTTAGGTTGTGTTCTGTACAGGAAACTGAAAACTAAAGTGAATGACGTGTGTAAATAGAACCTGATTAAATTAACTTGGAGATCACGCTGCAGCAGTATGATGATAAGAATGTTCTACGTTGACCTAACACACACACACTGTAGATGTATAGACACACAGGCATGCATTAGCTCTCTCTCACACACACATACACACACACACACACACACATAGAACCCTGCCTGTTTTCTTACCTTTCTAAGTATAAATATTGCATTGAATCCTGTTGTTTACAAATATGTAAATAAAATTTAAAAAACTTCAGCTGATGGCCGTAGACCTGCCTGTGGTACAGTCATCCCAGGGCTCAGTTTTTGTTTCATATAAAGCTTTAACAGATTACTGGAGC
>NC_024320.1:5395961-5431879 GCF_000523025.1 Cynoglossus semilaevis
GAATGTTGGTGTTAGTGATGAGGCATTCTTTGTAGTTGAGTGTAGTGTTTCTCAAACTGTGGTACACATGCTGCTGGTGGCACTTTGGCTCCCTCTAGTGGTACATAAGGACAACTGATTTCTATTGGGATAGTAACTTGGTTGTAACACAGTTATGTTTGTCAGTGTCGGTCTGTACAGCTGTAGTCTACTCTTTTATTTTATTGTTACTCATTCTGGTGGCACTTTGGCTCCCTCTAGTGGTACATAAGGACAACTGATTTCTATTGGGATAGTAACTTGGTTGTAACACAGTTATGTTTGTCAGTGTCGGTCTGTACAGCTGTAGTCTACTCTTTTATTTTATTGTTACTCATTCTGGTGGCACTTTGGCTCCCTCTAGTGGTACATAAGGACAACTGATTTCTATTGGGAGAGTAACTTGGTTGTAACACAGTTATGTTTGTCAGTGTCGGTCTGTACAGCTGTACTGGTGGTGCTTTGAGAGACTAGTATTTCACAGGCCGGTTTTTAGTGACAGGAAACGGCTGTGGTTCTTTCTGCTACATATCTACAGACAGCAGCTCTGGGTTTATACTGCACATCAGAACAGGAAATGAGGCCACACACTGAGGCCAGTATCAGCAGCAGTAGGGGAAGGGGAAGGTGATGTTAGTCACTCAGTCAGCCTCGGACAGACTTGGTCAACTGCACTTCATGGCTCTCTGCTCCTCCTCCTCGGCTCTTCGGCTCTTCCTCTTGATCCCTCTGCTCATCTTTGGACTGTTGTCGTTGCTGCTGTTGACTCTTCACAGTGAGGATGTTCACAATGAACCAGGATTCATGGTATGTTCTGACTTCACCTTGGTCTGGGTCTGTGGGACAGCGTCAGTAATTACAGGATACTCGTAGGTTTTAGAAGTTAATTTATGTTTTTTGTTAAGCTTTGTGTATATATTTTGTTATATGTGAATAAAAGCCAATGAGCCAAGTCAAACAGAGGAGCTGCAGACAGGTTTGAACATTAACCTCATGTTGCCACAGTTGGGTTTCATTCTGGTTCCCGCTGACATATTACAATGAAATTGACTATTTAAATTTTAAGTCGCTTTGAATAAAAGCGTCAGCTAAATGTAATGTAATGTGATGTAATTGAACTTAAAGAAAATAGTCCCTCAGCGGGAACCAGGTCATTTTCATTCAGCTCAGGTTCTTTTTTACACCTCCCTTTTTTTTCTCCTTCATTTTTGTCCTAACGGTTGAAAATCCCATGGTTTCTGTGTGTGTTTTATTTCTCTCTGAGCCAAATGTCACAGCTCCTCTTTTCACAGGGTTACAAACGGCTCTGTCACAAAGACTTTGTTACAAAGAACTTCTTCTTTTTTTAATGAGTACATTCTATATTTTTAGCTAGTTTTCTGCTGTCAGTTTTGTCTTCAGCGTTTTTAGCTTGAAGATGAATTCATTAAATATAATTCTCTGTTAGTCTACAACATAATGAGTCAAGTCAAACAGAGGAGCTGCAGACAGGTTTGAACATTAACCTGATTAACATGATGTGTGACCTGAAGGCCTTCAGGCTGTTCTAGTTAACTTCAGTTCTGTCTGTGTGCCTCTTTTATGTTCTCAGTCTGATCTCATTAAGTAAAGAATGCTGCTTCTCCTTCTCCTTCTCCTTCTTCTTCTCCTTCTTCTTCTCCTTCTCTTCCTTTCCTGCCTGCAGTTTGGAATCGTCCTGGACGCTGGATCTTCACACACAGCTATGTTTATTTACAAGTGGAGAGCGGATAAACAGAACGGCACCGGGGTCGTTACCCAGCACTTTGAATGTCACGTAAAAGGTGCCTTTACAGCAGTACTGGTTGATGGTTCTGTCAGCTGGAGCTCATTTGAGGTCCAGTTGTTTAAACATAAAGTTCTGTTACTTTATTAGTGCCACCTCAACGTTTGAATGTGCGTTTCTTACACTTAGAACTTTTATTACCAACAACCAACTTCCAGTTCCATATTAAATGTCAGTGTGAACACAAAAGAGTCACTGTGCATTAACTAATATACTGCAGGAGTCGATTCCTGTTGAGTGTGAAAATGCCACTCATGATCACATGACTCATTCAGTTGCATATGCTAGATCAGTGGTTCTCAAACTGTGGTACGCATACCACAGTGTGAGAACCAGCGCTCTCTAGTGGTACGTGGGGAAAATTTTCACATTTACATTTACATTTTCAATTGAATCAATCTGAAACATACCATGCACAATTAATACAACATTTAAACCTAAACATCTGTCTAAACCTCTCTCCTGTGGTGGAAGCTAACAGTGAAGGCCTCTGCTGCTGTATTCTAATGTTGGTCATCATGGTGGTACTCAGAGAGATCAGGGTTTTCTCAGGTAGTACAGAGCAGAAACAGTTGGAGAACCACTGGATAATTAGCTAGCTGGCTGCCTGTTCTAACAATAAAAGTAAATTAAAAAAAAACATCTAGAAGAAGGTAACAAGAGTATTATGTAGAAAAATATATATGTGCAGAAAAATACCCGAGGGCAGGCCTCTCTCCCTCATAATTGACAAATGTTGTCATTGTTTAACTAGGCTAACAACAGACTGCAGTTTGTCTCTGGAAAACTCCACACAGGACAGACAGAAACTACGCTACGTTCTTTAAAAAAGTTCTTTTTATCCAGTTAGGGTCAAACAACCACAGACAAAAACCCTTTGCAGTGCTGCCCCACTGAAGCAACTGAAGCTGAGCTTCAACAGGGTTTAATACACGTCACTGCCACGAGAAGGTATGAGAAGAAACTGATCAGACTGTGATCTGTAATGAACAGCTGGTCCTGAGTAAACTAGTCATAGAGTTGACCAGGTTATAGTCAACGTTGGTCGAGGACACGTCAATAAGACACGTCACATCAATAGATATTTGACTGGTGATGTGAGGACAGGACAGAGGATGTTGATCTTCATTGATGTCTCAGCAGTAACCTTGGTTGAAAACTGACTCACTCCCTCAGGCGGAGGGATCTCCAGCTACGTAGACCAGCCGGGGGCAGCGGGGCGGAGCTTGGAGATGTGTCTGGACCAGGCGTTGAAGGAAATCCCCAAAGAGCGACACCATGTGACACCGGTTTTTCTGGGGGCCACAGCAGGGATGAGGCTTCTGCAGTAAGCTTGCTCATACAGCTTCATTTATGAACATGGATGTTCACAGAAATTATTTGATTTATCTTCATTTACTTCCTGCAGGATTTCCAATCCGAAGAAATCTAGTCAGATTCTGCAGGAAGTGGGAGATAAAATCCAGTCATACCCGTTCAACTTCAGTGGCACGTCCATCCTGAGTGGTAGTGCGGAGGGGGCATACGGCTGGGTCACTGTCAACTATCTGTTAGAAAACTTCATTAAAGTACTTCAAAGTTCTCTGACCTCATCAACACAACATGTAGTTTTTAATTCTTAAAATAATGTTGAACTCTTTTCCTTCTTCCCAGTATGGTTTTGTGGGCCGTTGGTTCCGTGCTGGCAGACCCACAGTTGGAGCTCTTGATATGGGCGGTGCCTCCACTCAGATCACATTTGTGACTCAGGAGGAACTGGAGGACAAACAAGAAGGGATGAAGCTGCATCTGTACGGACAGGAGTATTCTCTGTACACGCACAGCTTCCAGTGCTACGGGCGGGAGCAGGTTCTGTCCAGACTTCTTGCTCATTTAGTCCAGGTGAGACCATGTGTCTTCATACTGAAGGAGAAACTAGACAGCTACAGAGATAGATAGACCTTGGCTGCATCATTGAAGTCAGTGGCTGCACACTGCAACCTAAAAGCAAAGATCTCCCACCACTGGGCTGCAGACCAGCACCAGGCCGTGAGTCATTCTGTACTGGGCTGCAGAAAAATAATAAACATCACTATCAGTATCGTATCGAAACCAGCCACTAGGGTGCACAAGCCAGTGTTTTATAGTGCCGGTCCCAAGCCCGGATAAGTGGTGAGGGTTACGTCAGGAAGGGCATCTGGTGTAAAACCTTTGGCCAAATCAGATATGCGAATCACAAAAACGATTTCCATGCCGGATCGGTCGAGGCCCGGTTTAACAACGACTGCCAACAGTGCTGTTGACCTACAGCGTACAGGTGGAAATTGGACTACTGTTGGTCAGAGACAGAGAAGAAGAGGAGGGCGTTTGGTTAGGAGAAAAAGAGAAAAGATGAAGAATAGAAGTGTTAGTCTGAAGTTTGGAACTTTGAATGTAGGTACAATGACAGGGAAAAGTAGAGAAATAGCTGATGTGATGGAGAGAAGAAGAGTAGAAATTTTGTGACATGGAGAAATGGAGTAGGGGTGATCCTAAAGGAAGAATGTGTGTGAAGGTGAGAAAGATGTTTTGGAGGATTAGATCATTTTCCAATGACATCTTTGTCTCATTTCAAAATCAAAGTTACAATTTCTCACCTGACCAACCTTTCTCACCCCCTGCCCACTCTCTCTACCTCTCTCTTCGGGGTCTCAGTCTCAGGGCTTCCCATCGTTGGTGGACCATCCCTGTTACCCCTCAGACCTCAACAGGACCGTCATCTTGGGCAGCCTATTCAGTTCTCCCTGCACCAGCCACTACGTCCCAGACGTTTCTGAGCCACAGAGGTTGGTGAGGGTGAAAGGCAGTGGACGCTACGATCTCTGTGTGGGGAACGTGTCTGAGATCTTCTCCTTCCAAGACTGTCCTTTCTCCCACTGCTCCTTCAACAAAGTCTTTCAGCCCGGAGTCAGGGGCAGCTTCATGGTGAGAAGAGATGATGCCCTAACAGACTCAGAGGCTGGACGTTAAGATGAATTATATTTATATTTTATCTGTGTGTGTTTGTCAGGCCTTCTCTTCCTTCTTCTACACTCACACCTTCCTGCAGCGAGTCACTGGTTCCACAATAACAACTTCATCACAGCTGGGGGAGGCTGCGAAGTCCGTGTGCAACATGGACCTCCACCAGGTTAGAATATGGTCAAAATGTTCAATATTTTCTGTCAGTCATTTTAGAAATTGAAACTCATATTATTATATACATTTATTACACATAGAGAGACGTATTTCAAGCTTTTGTGACTAGTCATTTTCATCATTAGAGTGATAGACATGAACATACTTTTCAGAATCCTGACATTTGTGTTTAAAATAGTATTTATTTTAATCAATCTTAGCTAATATTTTAATTTTCCAAGCCACTGAATTTGGGATTTCGTTATCAGTATACCATAATTACCACAATATAACACAATACAATACAAGGGAGAGCTTGTATAGAACCGGAGAATTTCTCAATCTTCTTAAAGAACTTCTTGAACATTAGAGAAATTCTCAAACTTCTGTTTGATAATTTCTTGCTTTCTTTTTGTCTAGTTGTTGCTTCTGGCTCCAGATGAAAGGTCTCGTCTGCAGGACTACTGTTCCGTCTCCGTCTTTGTTCACATTCTGTTGTCCAGGGGATATGGCTTTGATGAGGAGACCTTTCCAAAAATTTCCTTCCAGAAGAAGGTCAATAAAGAAATGTTTGTAAAAGAAAGAAAGAAAGAAAGATAGGAAGAAAAACAATTGAATTATAACAATGATGTCTTGATTAACGCTCACTCCTTATTGGCTGCAGGCAGGTGACACCACAGTGGGCTGGGCTCTGGGCTACATGCTGAGTCTGACTAACCTGCTGCCTGCAGAGACGGCAGAGGTGAGCAAATCTCTGACTCCAGCCGTTTGGGGGACACTCGTCTTCTTCTGTGGACTCCTCATCACGGCAGTCCTGATCTTCATCTTACTACGAGTTTGTGAGCAGAAGAACAAAAGCAACAAAGAAGGTGTTGTTTAGATCAAACAGGAAGTGACCAAAATGTCCTTAAAGAAAAATAACGTCCTGTTGTCCAGAGGTCAAAGTCTTAGACCTTCACTGGACTGAATGTCCATGTTCTGGAGGCTGGGAGAAGAACAAATTTAGTGAAATAACCTGTATTCTCCTTTCTTATTCTTCTCGTTTATTTCTTATTCATACAAAGATTTAAAACCCTATAAGATCAGAGAACCTTTCGAACCCAAGAGGCAGTGAGCTTTATATAAAAAAAAACTGCAGTGCTGTCGCAGTGTCAGAATGGTTTTCCTTCTAAAAGCTGTAGGTCATTGGGTCAGTCACTCAAGGGGCCGGCATTTCAAACATGTTTTATGGGAGATGTAGTTTATGTTTATGATCATAGTGTTGATTAGAATTGGAATTACAGAATTAGAAATGGGAATTACTGACTACTCTTATGTGATACACACATGGAATAGGACCACTGTATTACTGTGTATACTCTACACTCTAGACTTTTATTTAAAGACAACCATAGATAAAATGATAAAATGACGTGATGGACCGGATTTGGCACACGGGCCATGAGTTTCACATATTGACCTTTGAAAAGCTGTTTCCAAACTTTTTTGGCCCCTCAGTATCCCAACCACGATGACACACCCCCAAACAAAAACAAAAACCTGCAGCAAGCAGCATGATTAATCATCCTTTAATGACCAGAACACACACACACACACACACACACACACACACACACATAGCCTGAATTTATTTATTAAATAAAATGTCAGCTTCTGATTTAAAATTTTACAAAGGAAATGTTTATTTACAAAACTTATTTGTGTAAAAAAGTCACACTTAAAAAAACACTCCAAACCACCATCACATTTTTCATCTCGTGCACCCCCTAGTGGCATCTCACGCACATCCAGGTGTGCCCACCACACTTTGGGAATCCTTGCTTTTGAACGTCAAATTCACAGATGTTTCATTCCTGAAGATTAAATGACTTCCAACATGTCAAATTGATCCTGGAGACCATCCTGGTGTCAGAAAGCTTCCATCGCTTCAAAAAAGACAAAGACAGAAGAAGCTTCACAAATGTCACATCCATGCCTCGGATTTGATTTTACTAATGGATTCAAATGTCAACATGTAGATTCCGTCTGTCTTTTCCTTCTCTGGACTTCATTCTACATTTTTGAACAGTGTTCCTGTGACTGAAGTTTCCTATTAAACTTGAAAGTCTCCACTCAGTTGTGTAATGTGTCTGACCTTTTTTCTCAGTTTGTGACGACGACACGACAAACATGAGTGTCAGGTCAGTGCTGAGTCCGAGTCCTGAGTAAAAACAAACCTCAAAGCTGATCACAGTCTGTTCTTTGACCTCCAGAGTCAACAGTTCTGCTCTCACTGTAAACAAACCCAGTCTGGTCTGGACACACAGACTTCCAGATCTACTGTTACTGATGAGTCAGAGAAAAGGAGAGCATTTCTTCATGCTGGAAAGTTCCTCAGGTCTTCTGTTGACTCAACTGTGGATTATATAGTCCTGGTCTAACAAGGTCAGGATCAGAAGAGAACCGGGACTCTGAGGAACACGTCACCATGGTGCTGTACACCTTAACAGTGTTTAATTTTCCAGATTTTGTTCATTTTTTTGGAAAATACTGTGGAATTGTATCCCTTCTAAACTCTGTTTTTATGTCTTTATTTTTTTGCAGCAGGATCCAGCAGCTGTTCTGTGTTATCTGGCTTTGTTCTTCATCTCTGCAGCCACAGTTTGGTAAGTGCGTTGGTCCTTTATATATCAACAATAATAATTATTATAATAACAATAGTAGTTTTTATTATCAGCTGCACTGAGGGACCACACAGAGAAACGACTTTTGTCTTTTTCTCAGATGTCTGTTTCAGTTGTGCCTGCTCAGATGTGTGAGACAGTGTTGTGTAACTGCACCACACGTGGACACACTGTTGTCTCCTGGCCTGAAAGAAGAGAATAAGCAGAAAAAAAACCCGGAGAAAGTTAGAAATATATGGGTCGCTTTCAGGATTTGGGAATCTTTTAATGCCATTTTGTGAGAGTTGTCAGAAAAGAGAGAGAAGTTTAGAAAAAAACAAAACAGTTTAAAACCTAGGTAATCACTTTGATGAGCAAATAAGAGTACGTTTCTGTCAGGTGATGATGTCATTTCCTGGTTTCAGGAGTCAGCCTCCAGTGAACTGCAGGTGGGGTTCGTACGGAGCCTGGTCAGAGTGTGACGGCTGCAGCAACACTAAGGTACTGTAGCTTTACGATACGACATCGTACCGTTCAATATGAATCAATACAATAGGATGACATAAGAAGAAAGAGTTGATAATCCTACACCAGGGGGATTCACAGTTACAGAAGCAGAGTAAACACCAGTTAAAACAGAGTTTAAACAGTTCTGAGTTATAAGAATTGATTATAAACAAACAGTTCTTGGATCACCATGTCTTCACATGCTCCTGGTGTGTCTCTCTGCTCAGGTTCGTACTCGTCATGTGGCCGTTCACGCTCAGTTCGGTGGAACTCCATGTTCAGGAGAAGCTACTCAAACTCAAGCCTGCGTTTCCCAGAAGAGGTGTCCTCTGAACACAGGCTGTGGAGAACGGTTCCGCTGCACCACAGGTTTGTTGTGACACACAGCCTGATCACGGTGTCCTTCTGCCTGTTGTGTAAATATGGAGTATTAAATATATATAAATCCCCAGGACAGTGCATCAGTCAGTCACTGGTGTGTAACGGAGACCAGGACTGCGAGGACGGCCTGGATGAGAGGAACTGTGCTCCAGAAGATCGGCAGAACATCTGTGACATCGACAAAACTCCTCCAAACTCTGAGCTGACAGGCAGAGGGTGAGAATGTGACGTGGGAACAGAACCTACGGCTCCACGTTCTTTTCTTTTTTCATCATCATCCATGAAGTTCCTCCTCTGTTTCTCCACAGTTATGACGTGTTGACAGGTAAACTGAGAGCAGGTGTGATCAACACACTTAGTTTTGGAGGTCAGTGCAGGAAGACCTTCAGTGGAGACCATAAGGTTTACTACCGTCTGCCTCACAACGTCCTCAGGTACAACTTCGAGGTGAGTCCACGTCACTGATGTCCATGTGGAGCAGGTGTTTTTGGAGTCTGGTTTTAGTGATGGATTTATTTCTGATTGCTGGTGAGACTGTTGCTGTGATTTGTCTTCACAGGTGACAGTGGACAACGAGGAGACGGACGAGTCCTATGAAAGTTCCTGGTCCTACATGCAGCACATTCAGTCCAATGCTTTGTTTGGACACGATCGCAGAACCTTTCACAAAGAGGTGGCTGAAAATAAGGTATGTTTGTGGGCAAAAGAAAGTTACCAGCTTTTCAGCCAGCAGGGGGAGCCATTTCTAGACTATGAAAATCTGTCTCTATGGGCTGTAATGCACAGTAATGTAATGTGTGTTTTTGATGGTGTTCCACTGGATCAAAAGTATAATGTCGCAGTACCCTGCTGGCCAACTCTGGTACTGCACCCAGAGTGTCTCTCTTCAGGGGAGAAAATCACTTGAAACCTTCTTCCAGAACTTAGAACCTAGCCCTAACAACATGTTGAGCACACGATCGTCCTCAGTCAGGAACTCACTCCTGCTCTTGTTCTTCTCCTTCCGTAGGCCTACAAACTTCTGATCCTGAAGAACAAGGTGGAGCTGGCTCAGTTCCAGAACTCTGCTCCCCAGTACCTGACTCTGTCTGAAGGATTCTGGAGGGCTTTGTCTTCTCTGCCCCTCACCTACGACTACTCAGCTTACCGTCAGCTGCTGCAGATGTACGGAACCCACTACATGTCTGAAGGTTCTCTGGGCGGAGAGTATCAGGCTCTGATAGAACTGGACCGTCAGGACTTCAGCTCCACTCGTAAGAACTCCAGTCTAGATTTAGAAATAATAGATTATACAGTTGACATTTGGAACATTCAAAGGCAAAATGAATGTGAATTGATCATAAAATAGAATATTAATGCTAGTACAGGGAAAAAGTTTTTTTAAATATTTGAGCATTACAGAAATGATATATTTAATATACATTAAAAACAAAATACTAAAGGTTTTCTGTATCATATTCCTCTCAATGTTTTGCTACCTGTGACTTGAAACTTTTTTTGATAAAACAGAACATCTCTGTTCACCTGTGTTACAGAGACCACAGATATCGAATATCAGAAATGTTGGAGAAAAGTCAAACGTCGTTTTTTCAGGAAAAAGGTGAAAATTACCTGCGTAAGGTTATTTGAAAATAAAGCAGCCAAAGATGGTGAGTGGTCTGGCCTTTTTATAATGATAATAATAATAATATGTTATTGTTGTTGTCATTAGCATTTAGTTCATTAATAATACTTAGTAACACTTTTTAAAAACATTACTTTAAGATTTTCCTTCATCATTGAAAGTCATTTCTGATTCTGATTCTTTCCAGGTCACAGTGTGAATAAAATGCCCATCAAGGTGAAGATCTTTGGAGGAGATCCGTCCTTCATCAGTCCTCTGTCCGTCCTGGACCTGGAAAATCCTGAGGTTAACGGAGAAATATACGACAACTGGGCGTCGTCAGTCAAAGATTTTCCTGAAATCATAAACCATAAGGTGATTGTATGTCCAAATGTACAGAAAATCACATTTTCAACATGCAGGGTGAAAACTCATAGGTAATGAAATATAAACAGGTCGATCGGATCAACTCAAAACATCTACGTTGGTCTTTCTTGTTCCTCAGCTGCGTCCTCTGTACGAGCTGGTGAAGGAGGTTGAGTGTTCAGGTCTGAAGAAGCTCCACCTGAAGAGGGCCACGGAGGAGTATCTGTCCGAGGAACATCCCTGTCACTGCAGGCCCTGCATGAACAACGCTCAGCCCCTGCTGACTGGTTCAGAGTGTAGCTGCAGCTGCCGACCCGGAACGTCGGGAAAAGCCTGTGGGGTTGGAACTGAGACTGGACAACAACCAGGTTATTAAATGTTAAATGTTCCCATATATAAAAGATTCCTGCAAAATATGGGTAGATAATAATGTTGTATGTTGTTATGTATGAGTTTAATGACTGATACATTTGTCAAAAGTAATTGAAGCCACAAAACAAAGGACTGGCTCCAGAATTCTGTCATTACCAAAGTCCATAGAGAAAATCAGTGATTTTAGCTCACAGACCAAAGTCCATAGAGAAAATCAATGATTTTAGCTCAGACCAAAGTCTTTTAAACAGACCAAAACCTTTTAACTTCATATGAGAAAGAAAATGTTTCTAAGAAAATACAACAATTTTAATTTATTTTAATTATTTACAGCCTCTAAAAACCCTGAACTCCCCCTTTAACCTCAGCTGAGATGTAACTGTGTTATTGACCTTTAAACCTGAACAAGACATTTTGTTTTTTTCTTTTCTCAGGAGTCATCCACGGCAGCTGGAGCTGCTGGTCCTCCTGGGGTTCTTGTTCGGGAGGTCAGAGGTTAAGGACACGCAACTGTAACAACCCCGCCCCCAGCAGGGGTGGGCGCCACTGTGTTGGACCCGAGGTAGAGAACAAGCCCTGTGAGGAGTTTGGGATCCAACATCTACAGTGAGAACACACACACACACACACACACACACACACCCACGCTGGAAAAGATCCGACACTTTTTTTTTTTACGATGTGTCATGTCTCTGTTGTTTATAACTGTTGTGAGCATTCCCTTCCAGGATGATGGAGCCTCAGTGTTTTGGTGTCACTCTGCCTCCTCCAAAGACATGTAATTCTCCACCCAACCTGTGGAACGCTTTTATTCTTGTGCGTAAATGTGACTCTTTTTAAAAAGTAAAAACAAACAAACTTGAACACAGATGAAATTCATGTTTAATCCTGGTTTGTCTCTGTTACATCTCTTTCCTCCAGGATCCCAGAGATTTTTACCTGGTCGGGACCACAGTGCACTATTCCTGTATTGATGGATTTTACCTGGTGGGAAACTCTATGGCTCGATGTGCTGAAAACCAAAAATGGGCGAAAGGAGCCATGCTGTGTAAAAGTGTGTCTTTTTTTTATATCAGTTGATCTTGGACTTTTTATTCAATTCTGTCTCAGTGGAAAAACCAGGGAACACGAGTTCGAGTCCACTTTTAAATTCTGGACCAAAACATCTGACAAATGTTATCCGATTTCTCTTCTCCTCAGGATCCACATGTGATTCTCCTCAAATCAGTGGTGATGTAATAGGCACGCCCACAAAACCAGCCTATGAGATTGGAGATAGAATGACCCTTTCATGTCCAGAAGGGTCAGTGCTGGAGGGGGAGGTGTCAGAAATCATATGTAGTCCCAGTCTGCAGTGGTCCCCGTCTCCAGTGGAGGCGCTCTGCAGAAAAGGTACAGTTGAAGCCCAGAAAAAATAGTGTGGTTCTGAAGACAAAAAATAATTTTAAAAACATCAAAGTACTCCCTAGTAAACAGTATTTAACAGTTACTGTAGTAACTTCTATTTTCTGGTCCAATCAGTGCTGGTGATCGCACCTCCTCCGCCATCTTTGCAGAAGTGTAAACTGTGGGAGAAGATGGGAAAGTCGGAGTGTGTGTGTCTCATGCCGCCTCAGTGCCCGTGAGTTCTCACATGTATTTATTTATACATTTATCAAATTTATATATTTTTTAATTTACACACATCACCTCAAACAGGCTGAGCGTTACTTAGATGAATTACTGTATTTCCCGCAGGCCGTCTCTGCAGCTGTGCGTCAGGCTCGGACCCAGTCACCGTCTTCTGGGAGTCTGCCAGCTGGGGGCGCTAAGGTGCATGGGACGGGACTTCAGTCTGTCAGCTGACAGTGAGTGTAAATGGTCAGAGGAATTCAGTTCGTGTGCCGACTGTCAACCAGGGACAGTCTGTAGCGGTGAGATTTTTATTTATTTATTTATTTTTTAACATTTATTTTGGAAACGCTTTTGCCCTTTGTACTCGTCTTTCTTTATTTGCCTGGTCTCACTAATGTTTTGATATCATTTCACACTTGTCTATTAGGTGCCACTTACTCAGTTTATTTGCACAAAACATTGGCTTTTATAAGTTCTGGGTTTTTTTCCTTTCAGAGTCTGAGAGAAAATGCGTCTGTCAGGATCCGTCAGCGTGTCCGTCAGACTCCGCCCCCTTGTGTGTGAACACTGGTGATGGTAGCGTTGCCACAACGATGAGTGAATGTGAGGTGGGAGCGAGGAGGTGCAGAGGAGAACACGTGACCGTCATCGACATTGACGCCTGTTCACCATAACAAAATTCTTCTCTTTCTTCACTACTGAGTTTTTTTTTAATTCTTTCACTTTGTTTTTTCTGAGTGTGAGAAATGTAAATAGTTGAACAATGAATTTTGTATGTGTTTCAATGATGTAAATCTTTTCTTTCTCTCCCAGTCATAGACAATAAAATGAAACACTTTTTAATAAAACATTGTAGTTGTCTTTTAATTCTCAAATCAAATCCCCAGGAGTGTGAAACTGTGTGTGTAAAAATGTAACAGTAAAAAACAAACTCACAAACAAATCTTGAATTTCTGGAAGAAATGACAGATGATTTTTAATAAGTTCATGCATTCAAAAATTAAAATTAAAATCAACATAAAAGGTTCTCTTGGGAATAAATGTCAGGGGTGACGGTCAAAGGTTGAAGGTCAGAGGTGAAGGTCAGAGAGGGTCTACATGACAGCACTGGTGGGTGTTCTCCAGATAGAGAATCATTTGGACGGACAGTCGCCGTCACTGACGATCTCCATGTCGTAGCTGGCACATTTCAGGGCAGCCATGGAGCAGAGGCCCAGACTTCGAGTTTGTTGAATTCTGGTCAGCATCACGCAGTACTTGTGCTGAGCATCAGCTCTGGGACATTCGTGAGCCGTTTTACACTCACACTTCTTGAACTCTGTGGAGAATCCAGGTTAGAGTCAGGATTGAGTTTAGAAAATTTGTAATAGAACGAAAAACGCATGTATAATTGTATTTAAAAATACAAAAAAGTAAATGTATGTAAAAAAAACAAGGTTTTGACACAAACCAACATTTGTGTCTTAGAATTATAATTATAGATATACAATCAAAGCGCATTATAGAATTAAAACTAAAAGATGTTTCACAAAACCTTTGAACACATAAGTGGTCTAGCAATTGTTTTCTGAAAAACATTAAAAATGTTGAGAAAATGTATGTTACAAAAAAGTAATATAAAATAAACATAAGCTAATGAAGGACCTTAAGTGGCCAACATTTATTCTTCTGATCCTCCACTCACCAGAACAGGTTTCCCACTCGTAGCACGTGTTCAGGTCACAGGGCACTTGAACAGAACTCTTGGCAGCCATCTCTCCTCTGAACTTGGCCCAGTTCAGTTTTACTGGGTCAACGTCCTCACAAGTGCCCTCATCCACGTACATGAGGGGGTCACCGTGGCAACGGCCTGCGTGGAAGGAGCACAGGGACATAGACACGGTCTTACCCACAGCCATGTTCAGGACACAGAGGTTTGCTTGCTGTGAACGGTGTACACACACACACACACACAAAAACACAACAGGTAAAAACTGTGAATATTTGCTGTAATATTTAAAACAAATTGAAGATTCCACATATTTGCATGAAAAATATGACAAAGTGTGGGAAAAGTGACACCTACAGACAGCTCTCTCTCGGGACACAGACACACTCAGAGTCCTGCATCTTCTGTCCCAGACCACACCGACCATCTGGGACATACGGCTCTTCTACCAATACAAGAACAAAGATCTGTCACCTTTTGTGTTTGTGTTGATTGAATTGAAAACGTTTTTTTTTGTTTGTTTGTTTTTTTTTTTTTTGGTATTTATGTTTAATATTAATGACAGCAGTGACAGTGGACCGGTCAGTACCATTGGAGCAGCGCAGGTCTGCAGGGATGGGAGGCTCCCAAGTAAAAGTAGGGCTGCATTTGAAGACTGCACGAGGCTTCGGCGACAGAGTGGAGTCATCGCAGTTCAATATAATCAATTCTCCGACCTTGTACTGTTCTTTGTTTGGAGAAAAGGTCATTCCCTCTGGAATCTCAGGAGGAAGACAGAGTTTTCCTGCGGAGAGGTCAGAGGTCATCTGTCCATCAAAGACCAATTATAAAAATAATGACGATAAAAACGTACTATTGCATTTTATTTGGGGCGGACTCCAGGTCCCATCAGGGAGACAGTTGATGTACTGGAAACCCTCCAGTTCAAAACCAGTGAAGCAGTGCAACTCTTCACTCTCACCAAACTCATAATACTGCTTGGCTTTCTGTGGAACACAAGGAGAGAGACACAGAAACTGTGGCCGGAAACTGGAAAAACACTGGAGCAAAAACAGATTCCTGATTGGGAGATTATTCACTGTGAATGGACCAAAGGTGTGAATGAAAAAGTAAATGTGAGTTATTATGTTTTTTGTTTGAAAGATGTGATGGGGACTGAAAATATGTGTCTGTACATGATAGGGTGTACACAATAAGAGATAACGTTTTAATTCATGGTAGAACTGAAAAAATGACCAAATGCAGAGCAGTCAGATGAGAATAGTCACTGGATGAGCGGTAGAAGATGATTAATGACCGCGAAGAAGTAGTAAACTATTTGACAGTTTATCTGAGAGGCACTATGTAAAAACTTACGCCGGTACAGTAGAGGGCGCTAAAGGCACGAAGTGGCGCGAGAAGCGGATGTGATTGACAGGTGCTGTAGAAGCGGTCGTCGCGGGCTAATTGAAGTGGCGTGAGTTCCCCGGGAGACGCCGGAAAAATGTTGCAGGTAAAGCGATATTTGGATGTTTGGAATTTTTTTTAAGTAAATATGAGTTAGCCCGCGTGCACCGACGTCACCATGATAGAGAAATGTCGAACAAACAGACGGTTTTCAAACGTTTCTACCGACGGTAAAGTTTCACATCGATGCGTTGATTACAGCCCGGTGTGAAGACTGAAAGGCGGCTGGAGCTGTTCATTACCGAGGTGAAAAGTTCGACTAAGCAGGTAAAGTACTGAATATTCTGATAAAAAAAATACTAAGAATAAATTAAATGACAAGAATATGAACTATTGTAAAAATGGTTAAAATGGAAAACCTCCATACTGAGGTTGTGTAATTGTATTAAGTGCAGAAATGTTAAGTGTGAATTTTTGTGAAAACTTTCTAAAATCTTTTATGCCCCAGAAAAATATCAGGTTGCTAAAAAGGGAAATGTTATTATTATTATTATTTTAACCTATTGTCACAAGCTGCACAAAATCAAAAGATTTTCTGGGGCTTTAGGAACTGGAATTATTTGTTGACACTGGATTCGCACAACTGGGCTGGAAACTGGGGTCTGGTTGGTATTTTTTTGTTTGTTTGGTTTTTTTCCTTTACCCTGAGGAAACTGTTCTCCGGCCTCTGTGGTCTCAGACAGCCCTCAACACCAGGAGGCAGCTCATCCTTCCAGCCCACAGTGTAGTCATCATCGTTGTCACAGGTTTCATGTCTGTGCAAAAAAAAATGAACATGAGAAAAATCAACTGTCAATTTCAAAGTGTGAAAAAATCTTCAAAAAGTCAAATTGCTTTGAAAAACAGTACTATAAAATGGTTTATAATGTAACGAAATAAAATATGTGAAAAAAGCAGAAAAACCAGAATATGAAAACACCAAGAATGTCAATCAAAAAATATTAAAAATGACTTGTTTAGTAAAATTAAGACATTTTTACAGAAAATACAGTTCATGTTTATGAAAATCATTATTTGCAATTGTGCAGAAAAATCCGGGCTGAAAAATACAATCAACAAATGAAATATGCAGAAAAAGTTTTAAAATTGTGCTAAAACATAGGCCAGTGAAAAGTGCTGTAGTTATGTGAACATGCATTAAAATAAAGAATAAATGTCAATCTGGACCTCATCTGAGTTTAAATGTGAACAGTCTTACTTCTCAAAGATGGAGACGTGACAAGGCTCCACTACTCTTTCTGGACCAGAACATGCTTGTCCTCCTTTGAGGGGTGCAGGGTTATCGCAGCGTCTGGTCCTGTGTCTTTTCATGTTGGCCCCACAGCCACTCCATGGTCCCCAGCAGCTCCAGTATCCATCCTGAGCCTCTGTGGGAAAAAAACAACAAACAATAGACAGGAGTTTAACTGAAAACAAGTTTAAATAAAATCATGTTTTTTTTCTGTTCCTTTGGGGGGAAAAAGTAAAGAATTTTTACATTGAAAATGTTTTTTTAGTCTACAGTTGTGCTAAAATTGTCATATATAAAGATATGTTTATATTATGATAATAAATCTATTTGAGACACACCAAGAATGAACTTTTTTTTTTTTTTTTTTTCATATTTCAAACCGACCACAGGAGGCAGCAGTGGACCGGCAGCTCCTGTGTCACTAGGCTTAATTTAGTCATTTTTGTCGGACTCTACCTGAGGTGAAGTCTGGAGCTCTCTTCTCACAGTTTGTACCATAGGTTCCAGTCTGACAAGCACACTTGCACTCGGTACCAGACAGAACTGGTCTGGCGTTGTTGGGACATGGTGAACACTTGCAGGTGTCAAACTCCTCCAGATACTGCAGCAGAGCCTTCCTCAGGTGTCTCCTCTTGGTGACGGCGCAGGGAACTCCTCGGACCAGGTCTATGATCGGCAGCAGCTGCAGAAGCAAAAAAAAAAAAAAAAGTAAAAAACATTTTCAGTCCAGTTTTGTTTCCAGGACAAATGAAAAGGAACCAGATGCAGGTCAGACCTCGTACTCCACCACTGCAGGGTTGTCTATCAGTGACTTGGCCCAGTTCTTGTAGGAGGTGCGGTCTGGGGTAGCACCGGTTCTCTCCCACGCCAGAGCTGCAGCTTCTCTGGGTCGACCTCCTCTCACCATGGAGAAGGATTTCTCCGCTGCCTGGATGTACGAGCCTGGCCCACAACAGAAGACAACATTTAAGAATGTGATCCCAGTGATGAAGACTGATGAAGTCCGTGGGTTCTGTAGAACTGACCTTTGTATTTTTCAGTGGTGGTGGTGTCAGTGCAGCGGGTCACACTGCTGTGTTCTGTGTATAGGATGATGGACCAGGTCGTTTCTCGACCCAAACAACCTTTAAAGTGATCCTCTGTTTCACCTGTTGTACAAATAAAGTGATTTAATCGAGTTATTTTTCAGAAGAATAATCTAGAATTGCATTAATCCAGATTAGAATTACTCATTTAAAGCTGCAACAGGAGGCTTTCTCTACAACATCATTTTCCCCCTCTGTTATTTATAGTTTTTAGCTCAGTTGATCTCAAACTATGGTAAGTTTGGCTCTCTCTAGTGGTATACTGGGGGAAATGCTTAAATTTATCATACCCACACAATTTACATTTTGCTATCGCTACATACGTGTTTGTACAACAGCACCACCTACAGGCCCGGGAGCTACATGCTCATTTCAGTAAAACAAAAAGCCCATAATAAATAAACAAAAATGCAAAATGTCAGGTTCTAAGGGTGAATACTTTTTATTTATGTTGTCCTTAAATAACGTGTGATTTTATTTTCATTGTCAGGTGAGAGAAGGACTGACGCTCTGGTACCTGAGGTTTTCAGTTCTTCTCGACTGTACTGGTACAGCAGGTCGTAGTGCCCCCCCAGTTTTCCAGAGCTGTAGTAGTGTGTCCCAAAGCGCTGGAAAATGTCCCTGTAGAGGGCGTAGTTGTAATCCAGGGGCAAGGCATGGAGGAATTGAAGGAAGGGCAGAGACAGTACCAAGTCTGCTGGTTTGCGGACCTTAAACGTGGACACAGGGAGGACCTGGTGGACCCTGATGAACTTGGAGTCCTGCAGAGAGAAGGGCAGGGAGACTCATGTGGACTGGGTCTGACAGGTGCGGGTGAGTCAACTCTTTTGGCTTCATCTCATGTTGTTTAATTATCTTTTTTGAGTTTCTTTGCCCTGTTTTCATCATTGTTGTTATTTGAAACCTATTGATTATTTTGGCTTACTCTGAACGCCATCTAGACTAAATGTCTTAATGCTATGTTTCCACTTTCACTAATCTTTCTGGGTTGTCTCTAGCTTTGATCATTTTAATAATATTTGGTTGTATTATAAGCAGTTTTATATTCAGAGAAGCTTTTTGTTTTTCTTGTCTGTTTTTAAATTTTTTTCCAAACCTGCTGGTAATGTTAGTTACAATGTAGCTAAAGTTAGCTAATTTGTCTTTTGGTTTTCCTCTTGGCAACATACTAATTTTAGCTTTTTTTAAAAAAATACATTTTTAGCAGAAAATGGGGTCAAATAAAAAAAAACATGGACAAGAATAATCTTAGGACATTTCCTATTTTTTGCCGATGACTCACTATTTTCTTGGATGCTTCGAAGGCCTCCTTGTGCGAGCTAAGTTGTGATCTGGACCCTTTTGTGAGGAAGATGAGAATGGGCAGGAAAAGCGTGTCTTTGCGCTGACCACTGTCCTGAGATGATGAAGATGAAGATTTGATACTGATGGACTCTGTCTTTAGTGGTTTGGGCTCGATGCTGAAATCCTCCAACACCCCCACCTGCAGATAAAAAGGTGGAAAAAAGAATTTACATATTTTTTAAGTTTAATGTTACATCCTATGCAACATTTGTTACATGTTCAAACTTAAAAGCATCAGTTCAACCTTGATGTCAAAGTTTTCAAAGTTGTGAGGGACTCGGTGGTATTGCAG
Organism: Cynoglossus semilaevis; assembly: GCF_000523025.1. NCBI lineage: Eukaryota > Metazoa > Chordata > Actinopteri > Pleuronectiformes > Cynoglossidae > Cynoglossus > Cynoglossus semilaevis. The sequence goes on from NC_024320.1 coordinate 5,415,510, forward strand.
AGTGGTGGGCGGTCTCTTGATGAGGCATTCTCCGCCCATAAACATGTTGTCCAACACCTCCCCCCGCGGCTCCTCAGCCAAAACGTCAAACCTTCAGACACAACAGAGAAGATGAGAAAGGAGAACAACTGAGGAAACAGGAAGTCTGACGATTAAGGTTTGAATTTTCATGGACTGATGTGAGATCAGTGGCAGTGGTCGGTTCTGTTGATGAGTTCTGACCCAGTCTGGAGTCACAGACTGCTGCAAATTTGATCTTTTCCCCTTGTCCTCAGCGTTCAAGTCTATTGAAGTTGGATTGAAGTTAATTTTATTAAAGTTTAATGAACATTTGACGTGAGCCTTGAAGGAACCAGGACGGAGCAGGTGCTGTTTAGTGTGAGGGCCTGATGTTGGTCAGAAAGGAATGTCCTCCACCACTTAGGGGTGGCCTCTCTGACCCGGTAACCTACCCGTTGGCCACCAGGTCGGACCCGGGGGCCGCTCTCTTCTCTGCTGGACACACTACTGTGGTCTGAGAACAGTCTCTCTCATCAGTGTTATCCCCACAGTCGTTCTGCTTGTTGCACCTCAGGGTAGAGTTGATGCAGCGACCTGAAAAACACACACGCACAGTCACGGAGTCTGTAAATATGTGTCTTCCTGTCTATACTTGTGTGGACAATGTTTATAGAAGTCCTATAGTTTTGTGGACACATCTTCCATGTCTCCACTCAGTGAGATTACATAACCACCATCTTGGTTAATGGAGCCAGGTGAAATGTTCTGTTAGCAAAATATTACTTTTATATTTGCTAATATTTTTATTGAAGTCTAATCAACTTTACACAGACCCTTTCATTGGCCAAAAAACTATAACAATGTTGAAACTGGGTCAAAAATACATAACTGTTGACACAAACAGTCAACTATGTTTGATAGTCAACAACGGCTAATAGTTAGCATTAGCACCGGAACAGATCCCTCCAATAAATGGCTTCAAATAAACATTAGAGCTGACCATGTCATCCTGGATGATAATGTTCTTCTTCCACAGAAAAAAAGTAAGAGACAGATTTAAAACTCTACCGTTTTCACACTTGAAGTCGTTTCTACAGTCCACCGTGGGCAGTTTACACTCAGTGGAGGGGTAACAAGCACGCTCCTGGGTCAGGACCACGTCACAGTCTGACCCACCAAACTGGGACGGTCTCTGCACGGCCCGGGTTCGAAACTGTCCAGACAGTCAGACACAAACAGTAAAACACAGACAGACAGAAAAAATCAGTCTGAAAAAAATAGGTGGGACACAGAGACTGATACAGTCATAGACAGGAAGACAGACACAGACAGTGAGACACAGATGGTTCGAGAGACAGACGATCATTTTCTTGCCTGTTTCTTGGCGCAGGGCGAACAGTCAGACCAGGGTCCAAACTCGGTCAGTATGCAGTTGATTGGACAGGACTGTTCATTACAGGCTCTGGTGTCCCAAGTGGGGCAGAGCTGAGCACAACTGTTCTTCCAGAAGTACATGTCGTAGGTGAATATCCTGTTTACAAGGAAATAATAAAAATAATCAAGTCATGTTTACAAATAGAAGCACTATTTTACATGGCAAAATGTTTGTTGTTGTTCTCAAGTCAGTGAACAATGTTCTGTTATGTTCTAACACTGGTGTCCATTTGTCTTAATCATGCTTAATCCACTCCTGCCTGACTCTCTTCTGTGTCCCATGGTTACAGGTTCTGGTGCAGGCAGTCCAGGAAGTCCAGTCATATCGATCACAGAGACAGGCCAGGGCAATCGAGGTGCAGCTGAGGATCTGCAGAGACAGCAGTAAGAGCCGCCTGAAGGGGGCCATCACGCACACCAACACTGGGTTTATCTGATCTGAAATGAAGTCAAAAATTCAACAACAGTTGTTTTTTTGCTTTCAAATCTTTTGAAAAAACAATGCAAAGCCAATTAAATGTAGCTAAAATATATATTTAACCACAGTCATTAAAAAACTGAAAATGAACAATTAACAAACTCAAGGAAAAGAAATTAAAAACGGCCTTAAAACAAAATGACAGATTGACTTAAGGTCTAATTTAATCTACGTTTACCACAATTTGGTAACAGTTGTACAAAATTGGCACTAAATTAAACCTAATAATAAATAAAATAAAATGTTTATTCTTTAGGAAACATCTGTAAAGTGACCAAACCTCACTAATGTAGAACCTGTGTGGACATAAAACAAGACAACTGGACGACCAGAAGTCAACAACCTGGAGACAAAGTTTAACACAACACCTAAAACATGATACCTTGACTCTGTGTGAGGTTTTAAATCGTCCAGACCAACCCGGTCTCACCTCAGAGCCGTTTGTCGTCCTCTTCAGCACAATTCAGAACTCCGTGTTTTTGTGGTCTTCTCTGTGCTGCAGACAGAGTTTGGTCTGAGGCTCGGCTCCGTCTCGGCTGCAGAACTTAAAACTGACAAAATATGTCCAAAAAAACCTTATAATAACAGAGACTAGAACAGATTGCAATAAATAATTCTTACATAACTCTCCTGCTGCTCCTCACTGTTACGGGAAGTAGAAGTTTCTCAACTGTGGAGACAGAAACCAGATGTTGAGATCTGTCACTGATAAAGTCACTGTGAGGAGGAGAAGAATCTTCATCTTTCACTTTTCTTTCACTCTGTCCAAATATTTGTTCCTTATCATCAGGAAGAAACAAACACATTTTTCAATTTTGTTTTCATTACATTTTAATTTCTTGGCTAACTTTACGTTATATGCTTCATACCAAACTTTTACATGTCCCCTCAGTAACACAGGAGCAGGCCCCCTAGGAGCAGTGGAGACTTTGTACGTTTGCTCAACATGCATAAGCTGAGGCCAGGATTTGAACCACCAGTCCTCCAAGAACCAGCTTTTATTTTTATAACCAGTAGTCAAAGCTGTTAACATGTTAGAACAGAGAGACATTTTCTGGTTTGCGTAAAAAAAAACACCTTTATTTTTGACATTATAAAATATCCACTGCTGTACATATGGTTGAGATTCTCTCAGGTACAGGACACGACACACATTTATTTACATGCTGAAATATTTTCAGACACTTCACCACAGTAATGACATCACAGTCACAAACACCAGAACGACACAATAGACACTGCACCGACATTCAGGCGCCTAACTGGATAATTGCGTGTGTGTGTATTTTAATGTGTGTGCAAAGCCCTTTAGACATACAGTTATCAAGTTCTTTCTTTAGGGAAGACTGATCGTGATGCTAATGTTATTTTTACATCTTTAAATATTATGTTAAAACAAAACTAACAACTCTGTCCTGAAGGTGGCGACAAATGGAAAATCAAACGCTTTTTTTAAGGATTTATCCTAAAAAAAGAAAATCATGCGCAGAGTCTCTGCGGGTCATTAAAAGGCATTAAAAATCAGTTTTAAAAGTTTGGCGAACATGAAAGTCTTAAGTGTCATTAAAAGCATTACATTTGATTCCCAGACCCATTGAAACATAAAAAATATACTTTTGTTTTAAATGAACACCTGTCTCCTTCATTTTATTTAAAAATTGTTACTTCAGGTTTTGAAATCCTTTGTTCACATTCATCTTAGTGACACAAAATGACCACAGGAGGCAGCAGAGGCCCTCAGCTTCTGTATCTCTGTGAGCTAAAATCAGATTTCCTTGGTGAACCTCGGGGATGGAGAGATGAGAGACGATAACAAACTGCATTTGTCTAACAGTGAGCTGAGCAGGAAACAGATTCTGAAGATGTCGTAGATTGATGCTGACGCAAATGATTTTGAGCTAGACCGCACCTCTAGCAGCAGGAGGCGCTTTAGGAAAACCTGAACTACCACTTAAATGTACAATTTTGATATTTCCTGCCTTAGAAAGAACTCAGTTCTGCTGATCACGCCATCTTCAGCCATAAAACAAAATGTGGAGTTCTAAAACTTTACATCTAGTTTTCAAACAGATCCTTCATTTCTGTTAACGTTTAACTTTACACACATTTTTTTTTCTTTTTACTACAGCTAAAACAATCGTAATTAGAGCAGCCGATGAATAATTCGTCCTTTACAGTGAAGGTCACTGTAAAATATTCAGATGTGAGCACAGTGTGACTCACCGTCTGTAGAGACGCCTGTGCATAGTCCAGAAATGTCAACGTGTTCGTTTATAACACGTAAAGGAACAGTGGAAAACACTAAAATATACATTATTATTGTTGTTCTTGTCTGACCATGTCCTTGCTGTGTCACCTTTGAGAGATTGCAGCTTGACGTATCATAGAAATACCATTATAGGTTGAAACAAATATAATTTAAAATTGAAATGAAAACACACTGGGTGTGAGAAACTCGAATGTCAGTGGTCAGAGGTCAGAATATGAAATAATTCTCTTAAACTAAACCACAACTACTGAAATCATCAGAAGACAACACAAACCTAAAGCAAAAGTGAGATCAAATGGGAGGGGCGGGGTCTGACCACTGATGACTCTTTGTGTTACAGAATTAGATTTTAAGATAGATAAATGTTTGACCTGTTGTGGGGAAAAATAGTTGATAAATTTTAAATGTATATTTAACAGTTGTGCAATGTGACATGACTCTGTGTCTACAGCACCACCTGCAGGGCAACTGTAAATACATGCAACCTTGTCAGACACAGTTAAGGTAGAAAAGAAAATGGCTGCGTTCTCTCGCTCTGTTTCTCTCCCCCCCCCTCTCTCTCTCTCTCTCTCAGCCTGACACCACACAGCAGAGTCCAGGAAAACGTCTCTTCCTCAGTCTGACCAGAGGGGGCGGTGTCAGATTCAACAGGCTGCTGTCATCTGGGGGAAAGAAATGAGTCTCATTTCATTAGTTGCTTGGTCTAATCTCATCTCAGCACAGTTTTTTTTTTTTACTAATGTTAGCTAATCTCATCCTGTCTAATCTCAAGTTTAACTAAACTCACTTCAATCAGCTTTTTATTTTTCCATTAAAACATCATCTCATTTCAGCTGGTGTAACTCCACTTTTCTCATCTCTTGACTCATTTAGTCTCTTCTTAACTCTACTTAGTCCATCTGATCTGAGCTAATCTAATCTCATCTAGTTATAATCTCATATTCTCATACCTTACCTTGGTTTTTCAGAGGTAAAGGCATGGTGTCCCTGAGTTTGCTGAGTAAGTTTCTCATGTCTCTCATGTCTCTGTCGGGACAAGGAAATGACATGATTAAGCAGAGACACCTTCAGATCAGATTATTTAATCCCGAGTTAATCCACAACAACAACATGCACACATTAGAACGTCAACCTCAAAGACCTGCCCACAGAAGAACCTGGACCTGCAGTTAAAACCTATGTCTTGACGTCGCTGCTCTTACCTCTCTATGTTTTCAATGTCGTTTCCCATCAGCCACTGTTCCGTAGGAAAGTCCATGGGAGAGGAGGAGCGTTCTTCCAGGAAGGGAATGTCAGAGCTCTCATCCAGCCTCAAGTCCAGTTTGGGTTCGGAGTATGTTCCTACAGAGGCCGTGAAGAAGACAGTAAATGTAAACAACTGTGTCCTGTCATTAGTCACTTTTTTGTTTTTACATGAGCTGCTCGATACCGTCCTCTGCTGTTTACTATTTGAACTGACTTCTAAAGGTTTTTGTTTCTGAGTAAGTTGTGATTTAATTTGTGGTGGACACAATTGAAAAAAAATCCAATTGATTAGAGGTTTTGTAAATAAATTACATTTATATCTAAATCAACATTTTTTAAAATATTTTTATTTTATATTATTTTTATATTTTATATTTATTTTATTAAACAAACTAATTAATCCTGTCTCCTCAACCCTCACTGCTCACCACTGTCCTGTTTTCACCTTCTTCTTGCTAGTAAATACGTATATTTTAAGTGCACTACTGCCACCTACTGGGTTGAAGCACATATCAGTGTTTCAACGTTGATGTGCCATAAGTTGGGGAACTAGGAAAGGTGCAATTTTAATGTGATATAATTCTCTTTATAACTTAACTTTGAATGATTTCCATTGTTTCAAACTGCACCATACAGTGACATAATGCAGTTGCCTGAGGCAGTGACAGTGATGTAATGCAGTGATGATGACAGTAATACAACAGTCTGATCTGTGTGTTAACCTGACGCAGTGATGCTGTGATAATGACTGTGGAATAATGGACAGTGACCACTGCAGCCGTGCAGCGATGCAGTGACGTGAACGACCGACACACACTGCAGCGATGTTGACGCTGCCATGTTCACATGTGATCCAGTGAGGTGAGGCTGTAATGTGGTGCGGTGAGTTGGTGCAGTTACTCTTTCTGTGCAGCTGCAGAACTCCCAGCAGACACATGGACTTGAGCATCTCTGTGATGAACATCTCCAGGCAGCACTGCAGCTGAATGAAGAGACGACAGATCTCAGGGGGAAGTTCTCCGTCCTCTAGACTGCAGCAGCAGGAGAAGGGCAGAAATGTGGAGGACTAGTTAGTTGTCAGTTAGTTTCCTCTACATTAGAGGAGGATGTCGTCTTCAGCTAAACCCTCCCAGTGGATCAGTTACAAAACCTTCTGGGTCTACGTTGTTGTTGTGAGTGAGGCTGAATGTCTCTCCCTCACAGTCTCTGAATTCTTAGGAGACATGGGAGTTGTTGTAGAAACACGTAGCTGTGAGTGTGAGTCAAAGTAACAGGGGAGTCAGTGTGTCTGCTCAGGCTCAGGCTCCTCTAACAACCTGGCAAATTGGCAAAAAAATTGGCAAATACCAGCCTGTAATATTTTAAAGCCACTGCAAACAAACTGTCCTGGACCTGGACCTGGATCTGGACCTGTTTAAAACAAGTTTAATGATGAATTCTTTTCACCCTGACAGAGAGACGAGGGCCAGGTCGTGATGAGCTTCCCGGGCCATGGAGCAGCCTCTGGAGCGAGTTTGCTGCATCTGAGCCCTGAGTGATGGACAGTCCGCTGAAATCTCTCCGATGGAAATGACCTGCTCCCTGTAGAGCGCCACGAGGGTGTTGAACTCCTGCACAGTCTGAAGGAACAGAGAGACGGTCAGCAGCAGCAGATGGTAAAGATCATGAAACTCACATCAACACCTGAGGACTGATGTTCAAATAACAAATACTACAGTGAACATTCACCTGGTGGTGATTTCATCTCAGCCAAAAATATTGCCATACATTCAAGGCTACCTTCTTCTTTTTCTTCTTCCCCTCATTATCCAGTGTTTCATGTTTGGTGAACTGATTTATTTTCACCAAACACCTTTCCTTTGACTAACCTTCAGTTAGCTTTGAGCAAATTTAGCCATTTTGGGCACGCCCCTTTCTTAGAAGAAACACGTTTGGCCTGTTACCTAATTAGGGGTCACCACAGTGGTGGTCTACAGAGAGAGGACATCTTTATCTTCCTAGTGACACCAAACCTGGAACTGAATCTTTTGTTAAACTGAACCTAGAACCAGACACTAATCCACTCCCTCCTTAAGAAGTTTAAACGTAAATCTAAAACTTGTAGATTTCTTAATAAAACATTTGGCTGTTGTTAGCTACCAAGTTAAAGTTGAAGAAGAAGAAAAAGAAAAACACTTAATTAATCATGTGAAATAAACTGATGACCATAATTAAGAAAATCAGTGAAAAAAACAACAAAAACCCAAAGGTTGCTGAACTAGGTCAACTTTTGCTTAGTTTGTTCGACATGTCTGTCTTTAACATTTGTATTTATTTATCCTTAGGTTAAAAGAGGTTTACATTTGATAGAAGAAAATAAAATCCACCACAGCAAATACACGATCCAAGTAATTATTAACTTAAGAACAAAGTAGCAAATTTAAGAATAATTAGCAATTTTGGCTAACAATTAGCTTATGTAATTATAATTCTTTTTAAAGAAACACTGATGGACTTTTCCAGCTTTTTCAAGCTCCTTGCCAACACATATAAGCACTTTTTCAAGGCTGGGTCCCCCCCCACACCCCCCCCCCCCCCCTCTGTTCCCACCACTGCTGCTGTTGCTATTGCAGGGTGGTTAAAGGAGACAAAAACCCATTCCCTGCTGCAGATTCTTTGTCATCAGTGCAGTCATTCATTCACACGTCCATTCTATTCTTCGGTGACTGACCATCCTGCTGCTGTCCACCGCCTCCTCCCCACTCTCCCTGCGCTCCTCCTGCTCTCCTCCTCCTCCTCTGTTGACGCTGCTGCTGAAGATGCTGCTGCTGCCTGCAGACCTGATCCGCTTCTTCCTTCCGCACGGTGCAGAACACATTCATGCACAGCCACAGACACACACATGCACACACACAGAGATTAGATATGTTCCTGCAGTGGGCTCTGAAGAGACGGTGGGAGTCACGTAGCGTTGGTTCTTAATTCTGCAGGAGCAGAAGCAGGAGTAGGGCCGTGTTCCAAATCAGGCTTGAGAGGAAGGATGTGAGAGAGAGAGAGAGAGAGAGAGGGAGGGAGGGAGGGAGGAGGGAATAGAGGGGGAAGGAGAGGGTGTCACCTTCAAATCCTGCTAAAGGAAGCGAGAGAGGGGATGCTGCTGCTCATGTCACCCTCACGTGAGAGGAGGAACAAACCAACGGCAACACAAGACACCATCATGATATTGATCACAGACTCTCCTACACCAGTCTGTCATTATGGACTTTGGTCTGTGAGCTAAAATCACTGATTTTCTGTATGGACTTTGGTCTGTGAGCTAAAATCACTGATTTTCTCTATGGACTTTGGTCTGTGAGCTAAAATCACTGATTTTTTTTTTTTTCTGTGGACGTTGGTGTAGGAAAATGAGTAGTTTCCAAATGTTTCTTTTTGTGTTATAAAAACAAAACACATACAAAGGATATGCTTTTTTATTATTATTTTGAATTGACAAAAAAAATCATGTGCATCAGCCTGAATGATTAATTTGTGAAATAGTTTCTAAAAAACCAACACCAAGTTTTTTCCAGAGAAAACGCGTATTAGGAATCTGTACAAAGGGGATTTGTCTTTTTCAAATAATGAAGATGAAGAGAACCAGAAACATCAGAGCCACAATCCAGGTGCTGATATCCAGAATGCCAGGCAGGTCATCCGGGTGTGATGCAGCTGCAAGCCTCTGAAAACCTATATCCAAAAGTATTAAATATGTTGTTTTTAAACATGACTCAACCAAGACAAAAAGCACATTAACCAGGTCACTGTTGGTTTGAAATCAGGGAATGTAAAAGAATCTCTCACCCCTGGATCTGGGCAGCATCCATTTGGAGCACTGTGTGTTGTGTAAGCTGTTTCTGCGAGAGTTGTAAAGTTTAGGGAAGGAGGTCATTGCAGTTTGGTTGAGATCTAAAGACAGAGAAGTGTTCTTGTCAGACCACCAGGGGGTGACAGCACTGTCTGTGTGGAACTAATCACCGTCCGTTTCTTACAGCAATAAAAATCTTTATAAGGAGTTTATGGTTTTTGCCTCTAGTTGTAGGTCTTTTGGGGAAAGAAACTCTTGAAACACATCAGGTCAGGACGTCCCATTACATCAGTAGAAAAAAGATAACATTTTAGTTTGTGGATAAGGTTCACCTTTATTGACGTCAGTGTACGAGATAATACTGCGACACAGAGGACAGGGTGTAGACCTGGCTCGGTTTTTTGCGACCCTGCGGAGACACGGTTCGCAGAAGACGTGGCCACAGGGTTTGCAGCTGTGTGGACGGAAGAAGACGTCCAGACAGACAGGACAGATGAGACCTTCTCTGTCTTTATCATCTTCACTGTCTGTTTCTGTCTGAAGATGGAGAGGACTATTTTAGGATCTTTGAATAAGTTACCCAGAGCATTTGGAGTCTATCAAAAAAATCCTTTCACTCTCAATCAATCAAACAGATTTATATAAAGGTTGGCATGAAATGTTACATTGAGCTTTATAATGTCCAACAGATTTGACCTCTAACCTCTCACCTGCTGCTGCCTGAGCAGCCACTGCTCTCTCTTCTTCTGTTTCCTTTGTAGCTTCTTCTGTTGGTTCATCTCTCTCTTGCTGTGCCTGACTGAGCCACTAGAGGTCGTGACTGTGGAGGTGTGAGGCTGTGAAGGTAACAAACAGTACTAAGTCTGTCAGTGATGTCTTTGCTGAAAAATACACAAATATTACTTGGTCACACACTCTGTGGCAGAAACCTGGTCTCGGGCAGAACTGGTCTCTGAAGCCCCCTCCAGGACCAGGGGCTTTGGCTCCCGGAACAGTTGCCTTCTCCTGGAAACAGATGAACAGACTGGAGCTGCAGCATCACCTGAGGTTTCACCATCAAAATGTATCTTTTGACTGTCCAGGACCGTCAAACCTGAAATGACAGAGACAGACAGACAGACAGAATCCTGATGAAGGTTCCATGTACAGAGCCTGGTCTTAAGGCCAAGTTTACAGAGTCCTCTGATGTCTTGATGTTGGAAATGTATTTTTTTATCCTTTGAAGAACAGTCCTGGTACAGACACCAGAGCTAACGTTAGCTACAACAGTCCTGGTACAGACACCAGAGCTAATGTTAGCTACAACAGTCCTGGTACAGACACCAGAGACACTTCTCTCACCACCATCCTCCATGCAGACACAGTGCTGAGATATGACATGGTTCTTACCTTCAGTCTGTGGAGTGGAGGTGTCCACAGGGTCCAGATGGTTGTCCTCTGAGTTGACCAATAGCAGAGCAACAGATTGACCCAATACAGGTCTTGGTCTTCTTGGCTGGATGACCAGATGTTTGTCCAACAGTTCATTATCTACTCTGCTTTTGTTGAAGTGGACACTGGCTTCTTGGCCACAAGGACATTTACTGCGGTGGATGAAGTTAAAGCCGCCCAGTCGAGCTCCACATTTGTTGCAGCTCAGTTTTCCTGAAGTCCACTGGGCCTGAAAAAGTCTGAAACTAAAGTGCTTTGCACAGATGTCGGAGGATAGATGAGAGTTGTCTGAGTGTCAGATCAACGAATACAAACATCTCAGAATCTCACCTGCTGGACTGAGCTCAAGATCCAGTCGGGCAGCTCGTCCACATTCACATGCCAAATACTGCACACTGAATCTTCTTCTCTGACATCCATGTGGGTCTTGAAAAGGACAAACAAGTCAGAGTTAAGTCTTGGTCTGGCTTTGGTAGCCTGCACTGTGATAGAAACAGGCTGAGAATGTGGCTAACATCGTCATTTCTTTGTTTCTCTGTGACTGGTTCTCTTCTGTCTACATACCATGATTAAATAGGTAGAGTCAGCCACTGCTTTGCGACACTTCCTGCATCGGAGCATATCTCAATCCTGTGTATTTAGAATAAAATCCAGTTTTGTTGGTGACTAAGAGGGATAGTTCACTCCATATTCTGATAAAGAAAATCAGCTCTAGACAGAATTCAGAGGTGAACATGTTTAAGACTCGGTAGGGGAAAAAAGATAAAGACTACTACTAGTATTTTTGTCATAATATTCAACAATAAACATCTAAGAATTGACATATCACCACTATTTATGTAACAACGTTACATTTGAAACGTTGATACATTTACACTTGAGTACATTCTCCTCTACGTTTGAAAACATATGAAAGCCTTGGTTATAAACCAAGCAGTTGTTCAACAGTCGTTGTGTGAAAAGTGCTTTATAAATAATAAAAACAAAAGGAAACGGTGAACTACATACGGATTTATTTAGAAAAAATAATTACAGTAAAATAGTTTTCAAATCAAAGAAATGATTTAAAAAGACGAAAATATATATATATGTTAACAACATAGATAACTACTGCACAGTAGTGACGTTCACGGTTTAAACAAAGTAAAATAAACTCACAAAAGTCCAACAGAGTTCAGTTTAGTCAGTGTGAAGAACACAACAAACCACACGGTGACGTCATAAGCTATGGACTGTACGGTGTTCGGCGTGGATCAAAATGTGCCGAAGCGGAAAAAACGCCAATAAAACAAAGGAAATAGAGATTTTAACAAGAGAATAAAGGGTGTAACGGACACGTAGTAAAAAAGTTATTTTTAAAAAATGGATGATAACGGATTATAAATGGAGAATTGTTAAATTTTAACTTCCGGTGTTCATTTTGCCGGTCTAAAAAATGTTATATAAAATTAAATGGGTAATGTGAGTAATTGTTGAATACATTGTTGAAAATGTATATTGACATCGTCTCGTTTAACATACAACGCACCCCTGCCCCTTCAACAGACTTCAACTGTTTGGCTGCAGCAACTGTAAAATATCGCCAGGTGGCACTGTTGCCTCTGAAATTGTTGAAAACGATGTATGATTATTTCATCGCTTTTACATTCAAAGACATGTAAAATAACGAACCCATGGATTGAACAAGCATAACAACACATTTATTTAAGCAACTTTTATTTCATTTTTTTTTCAAGAGTCAACAGCTTGCATTCAACCCCGTTTTATTTGTTATTTCTTAACACCTACATATACACATACATCAAGCTAACGTTGCTCCTCTCCTACCTTTTTTTATACTGTATATCAAAGTAGTTTTGTTGGCTAACGCTCTATATTGTAGTGAGTAATTATTATGTTAATCACCCCTCCCCCTTCAATTTCGACACCTATATCATCCACCTCAGCTCAACAACACCTCCAGTCGTCCACCCCCACCTCAGGACAGCCTAGGCCAACAGAACTCATTTCACGGTCATTTGTTTTGACTCACAAACCATTTGTGCGCCACTTGTTTTTTGCACTGTAGTTAGCAAATGTCTAAGACAAATTATTGAGTTTTTTTGTGAGTGAATGTACACGGACGGGGGAAGTGTACTGCACTGAAGGGGGGGGAGGGGGCAGGGGTGAAATATTGATCAGGAACCAAATTGGTGAGAGCAGGCACTGGTCCTGCTGAGAATAAGACCAGGATGATTACAGTTTGTTACGCAGCTCCAGTCTGGTGTACATGTAATAATGGAGACAAATGTCCATTTGTAAAACAACAATTCAGAGTTTTGACAAACCATTAAAAGTGCACTGTATTTACTCAAAATGTGTTTCATATTTAACTTTAAATGTTGCTGTTAAGTGGTGCTTTGGCCCAGAGCCAGTGTCTCTGTCACTGGTGTGGAACCCCAGGGTTCACCTCCTGGACAAGAGTGAATCCCGGTTTGGTTGGTACCTTCCAGTGGACTCACCACCCACAGGAAGGTTTGGTACGGTGCAATGTGATTTGGGTGGCGACTGCTGCCCCCGCGACCCGGTAACGGATAAGCGGATGAAAATGGATGGATGGATGGATGGTGACCCATCAGTGACCTTTGTCCTTGTAGTCTCACTGGAACAAGCTTGATTTATCAGACAAATAGTTTGGTGTTCAGAACGTCTTCCCGTCTTTTCGTGGATGATGTTTGTAAATGTCATTGATATAATTCTCCCTGAATCTCCCTCATCTCCCAGGTCTCTGTTCCTCCCACAGTTGGAGTGACGCATTTTCCATCATCAGTATAAAAGTCCAGCAGCTGACCCTCCCATGCGCACGGTGCGCTCATCGCGGAGCCACGGTGCCAAGATGCAAAGAAGGGAAGCAGTTCCAAAACCCAAACTTTGAGCTGTGTTTGCCCCAGATGGAGCTCAACGCCACCGCGTGGTTTATGCCGCAGGACAACGTTTCCACCAGAATCCTCATCCCTGAGCAGGACCAGGAGCGAGAGGAGGAGGAGGAGGTGCTGACGCTCAGTTACCAGCTCCTCACCTCCCTGCTGCTCGGTGCGCTCATCCTCTGTGCCATCTTTGGAAACGCTTGCGTGGTTGCGGTCATTGCTCTGGAGCGAAACCTGCAGAACGTGGCCAACTACCTGATCGGATCTCTGGCCGTCACGGACCTGATGGTGTCGGTGCTGGTTCTACCCATGGCGGCGCTGTACCAGGTTTTAAACCGCTGGACTCTGGGTCAGGTTCCCTGTGACATCTTCATCTCTCTGGACGTTCTGTGCTGCACCTCGTCCATCCTGCACCTTTGCGCCATAGCTCTGGACCGGTACTGGGCCATCACTGAGCCCATAGACTATATGAAGAAGCGGACGCCCCGGAGAGCAGCGGTTCTGATCAGCACCACTTGGCTGGTGGGCTTCTCCATCAGCGTGCCGCCTATGCTCATCATGCGTTCCCAGCCAAACAGTGTGAGGAACCCGGCGGAGTGCAAGATCCGCCAGGACCTCTGGTACACCATCTACTCCACATTCGGCGCCTTCTACATCCCGCTGACCCTGATGCTGGTTCTGTACGGCCGGATCTTTAGAGCGGCACGGTTCCGGATTAGGAGGACGGTGCGTAAAAGTGAGAAAAAGAAAAAAGTTTCCGACTCCAGCCCAGCTGCAGTGGCGCGGTCACCGGCTCTCTTCCACCACAGAGCTGCGGGTCACTTTGCGGCCGCCGCCTGCGGCGATGTCCTGCCCCAGGGAAAAAGCTGGAGGAGCGGCAGCAGCGTGAAGCCGCGGCCGTGCGTCAACGGCGCCGTCAAACACGTGGAGGACGGAGAGTCTCTGGAGATCATCGAGGTTCACCAGGGCAACTCCAGGAGCAACCTGCCGCTGCCCAACAACTGCAGCAGCACGCCGCTGTTCCAGACCAGACACGAGAATAAAGCCACCGAAGCCAAACGCAAGGTGGCGCTGGCGCGGGAGCGTAAAGCGGTGAAGACTCTGGGCATCATCATGGGCACCTTCATCTTCTGCTGGCTGCCCTTCTTCAGCGTGGCCCTAGTCATGCCTTTCTGCCAGAGCGCCTGCCATATGCCTCGCTGGCTGCATGACGTCATCAACTGGCTAGGTTACTCCAACTCTCTGCTCAATCCGATTATCTACGCCTACTTCAACAAGGACTTCCAGAGCGCCTTCAAGAAGATCCTCAAGTGTCACTACTGCGCACCATGAACCATGGTTTTGAAATTGTTCAAATAAGACTTGAAACACAAAGACACATTTCAAACAACAGGGGCTGAAGCAGAAAATGGGGGTGGGAGGGGTGAGGGTGGGGGACACACTCCCTGCATATACATTTTTGGGCACAGTCCCCTGAACATTTACACTCATTTATTGTGTAAAAATAAATATTTCTTTAAATGTCAAATTTAGAAATCTCTATACAGTATATAAAGAACACCAAGCTGTTAAATAATCAATAAAAGATTAACAGAGCTGTGCTAATTATAAGTACATTTATACTTTCGCACTTTAATGAGTCTTAAAATGTACTCATCCATATTTAAAAATATTTTATGATACTAATATATCTTATTTTGTCTTGTTCTGGCTAAATGGCCTTTGAAAATTGTCACTAAAAATAATTTCCCAAACAAAGAAAAAAAAAGCACATTTTAAAGGGTGTTGTTGTAAATCACAATAAATACATGATTTATGATTTAAAATGCTCCACCTGCAGGTCCAAGTCTAAACATCTACGTGTCTTCATTATCTTCAATAAAGAGATGATTTTTTTAAAGAGTCTCTGAGTCATGATTTACATCTGAGAATTAAAGAATCACAAAAAAATTATATTAATAGTGAGTCATATTTCAACACTATAGCAATGGACAAAGTTTATTTTAATTGTACAATATGTAGTATTTAGCAACATCTGGTGGTGATGTTCCCTGACGTTCCTGAATGTCCAACTCTTCTAACAAAAACTGAAGAGTTTCTTGGTTGTAACGCCGTGCTGAGGTCTGGGGTTTTCAACCATGAAACTAAATCACAACATGTCACTGAGTTGTTCAGTACTGTGAGGGTTTTTTTTTTTGTCTTTTTGGCCTGCCTCCATTAAACAACAAAACACACATGTGGGTCCCACACCTCACACACACTCTGTGCATACGTTCACACACATCCTTACATAGAACACCAACGTTCAATCCAGTGTTTCGGGCCTCATCTGAGCGCTCAGGCGCCTCAAACTTTAAAAACCACTGTCCACCGTGTACATTTTAAGTGTGTGTGTGTGAGAGAGAGAGAGGGAGAGAGAGAGGGAGACCTGTGACCCTGCAGCAGGTGTCACCGCGCTCTCTTTCTTTGCTCTCAGTCATTTTCGGTCCAACATCAAACAGAGCCTCGGTCTTTGTTGTCTGCAGGTGTGTCTTCTCTTTGTTCGCTCCATTTTTTGCTGGAACGCATTTTATAAAATGCTTCAAATCAAAGCTGCAAGTTCAAAGAATGAAGGAATTTAAAAAATGAGTCAAATGTGTCATATTTAAACTCAACAATGGATGTAGCATTAATTGGATCAACCGCCATTGTGTTGAGCTAGATTAAAAATTATTGATGGACTTTGGTCTAAGCTAAAATCACTGATTTTCTCTATGGACTTTGGTCTGAGCTAAAATCAATTTTCTC
>NC_024320.1:5432078-5436620 GCF_000523025.1 Cynoglossus semilaevis
TGAGCTAAAATCACTGATTTTCTCTATGGACTTTGGTACGAGCTTTGGCTTGGTAGAGTGAGTGGTTTAAATCTTCAGTTTTCTGTCAGAGAAGTCGGTCTGACATTTAGACACGGCAGCAATTTTTGTAACCCACCTATTTGAATTCTCAAATAACCTTTGCTTAATTATCTTTTTAAATGTCATTTGTTGCCATAGTAATCGCTGCCGTTCATGCACCAAAAGCTAACTGTACGGAGAAATTAAAAATGTATCTACATGAAGTGTCGCTTTTCACTCTGTCAGAGAGAAAACAACACTCCGATGAATTTAAATCTTTGTAAATGAATCAGTAAGAACAGTAGAGGAAATGTGTTGAATTATTGATGGGGTTTGTACTGTACATATTTGTTATTTTTCTAATCAAACCAACAAACAACCGTTAATTGGACTCTGATCGTCCAGGAGCCTGAACCAAATATTTGAGTCAACAGCTGCAGTTGGAGATTTCTTTTTTTTATGTCAGTCACTTATTTGAAGACCTGACCTAAACAGAAGACTGAGGCTCAGAGGAAACACAGAGGGAAGAGAACAAGAGCTGGAAAACCACGGTCAGGAAAACACACCCCTCTGTGGGAACAATGGGATCAGCTGCAACAACTGCATCACTGTAGAACATGAAACACAATAAAAATCACTGAGTGACTGTCGTCTCCTGTGTGTGACAACTGTTTACAGCGTCATCACACTCTGGGATGAGATGATTGTTACAGTGAAGTGAAGGTTGAAAATAAAAACCCAGTCTTTTATAGTTCAACATATGTGACAACAATCACTCTTCAGTCTCCTTTCTGTCAGTGTCACATCAATAAGCACACAGGCAGGACTCTGATAAGGAACCACTGACCTTCCAGTTGAAGGACAATCTGCTCTGTCCACTGAACCACAGCATGAAACCTAACTGGCTGCTGACCTCATGTGATGATTTAACACTTACTCTAAGTCATATACAATCGCTGCTGCTCTGATGCTGTAATAGCTGTGAGAGTGATTATGACTGGGCAGCCTGTAGTATATCAGCTAAAGCCATGCTGTTCAATCAGTGGCTCGTGGCCCTAGGTATGAGAGAAACCTGGAGAGGGAGAGAATCCCACTGGGCAAGGAGAGACAACTTTCTACTGGAGAATTGACCATGAATACAACATTCTCTGTAGCCTGGCAATGTTTAACCCACAATGCATCACTTCTGTGTCTTCAATATATATAGATGCATGTTCCTCTCACCATCATCAATTTATCAATGGAAGGTATCAATAAAAATCATATGCAGTCGAGGAGCCACAGAAAACATCTGGACCTAAGGTCATGGTTGAATAGAACCTCAGGTTGGAGCTTGTGATCAGAGGCTTTTCAGCTTGAATCCTGCTCAACCTCATAGAAAACTCCCTCAGGTGTAGGTGTGAAGTGCAGCCCATCCCGCCTGGTTCAGAAAAGGGTTAATTCCAATTTAGTTTCTCACGTACTTACAACAACAAGAAGCTTCTTATTTGTAAAGGTAGTTTGTATCCAGGGGAGTTTCCAAAGTCCAGGCATAGTTGCCACATAGTCTAGGCTGTAGTGACCTCTGACCTTGGTTCTACACTGAGGGTCAACAGGACCCATGCTGTCCATGATGCTCTGTCCAGTTTGACCTGGCATTCACATGACTGCAGAGGTCATAAGGATGAGTGTTCAAACAGGATGACCTTTGACTGAGTGGAAAGTCTGGACTCTCTGAACGTTCCGATCCGTGAGTAAATGTCCACTTCTGAACACGCTCCCCACGACAGGTGTGGGCTGGGTGGAGTGGCCTGGATCACAGGCAGGGGGAGCTGCAGAGTTGGGACAGGAGGCGTAGGAGGGAGAGCAGGGGGAGGGCGGACTAGGGGTCTGGGCAGCGGGGGTGGAGGTGGACTGGGTTCCACTGGTGGCGGAGGCAGCAGTGTAGGTGGAAGTGGTAGCGGTGTGAAGTCCACAGGTGTCAGTGATGTCACCGTTGGGATGGGGACGGCAGATTGTGGAATGGTTCCGTTCTTCAGAGGAGGGTCAGGACTGGGGTCTGAGTGTTGGAGTGTGTACGTGGCTGCGCGGTAAAAGCCTTGATACTCCAGGGCATGTCTGGCACGAGTCAGCTGGAGTCTGAGGGCAGAGACATGGAAGAATGAAACAGTGGGTTTGTGTCGCCCTGGTGGTTTTAATGTGAACAGCACAGAAGTGAACTAGGCGACAAGAAAGATGTCCATGGACTCAGGGTTTTTAATTTAAAGGTGTTTCATTGACCATGCAGAGAACCACAAAGACTTCATCCAGAACTGAGACTAAATTAAATGGAATCATTCCTCAGATAACAAAAACTTAGCTGAAAAATATAGCTGAAATGAACTAAACCATCACAAGTTGATGTGAACGGATTAAAAATGACTACAATTAGCAAAATATATATTTACAATTGGTAAAAACCACACATCAGAAAAGGCTACATTAAGGCTAAAATAACCTAATAGAAACCAATGGTTAGCTAACAGCTAGTCAAATGATAGCTGCATTAGCTAAAATGACTCCAAAGTATTGGTCATCCCAGAGTTTGGAGTCACAGTTTTAGTCTTGTTGTTGGATCAAATATCCCAGCACACACCTGTGTCTGAGCTGCAGGAGTCTGTAGAGCAGGACCAGGATGAGAGCAGCAGCCAGGGTCAGCAGGAGTGCGACCAGTCTCAGATCCAGGTTCCAGCAGGGTTTTCCTCCAGGACCAGGTGAAGAGCAGCTGCTGGTAGACAGTGGAGTCTCTGGCTGAGGGTTCCTCTCCATGGCCGGACGCGGAGCAGTTGGACGGAGTCCACAGGGATAAAGACAGGACGGGACTGGAATCTGAGGAGGGTCCGCACCATGTGACCATAATCTTTATTAACAATGAAGAAAAGATAATAATAACCTGCGTCTGTTTTAATTCATCAGCGTATTGTAATACAGTAGATACCGGTTTCACCACCAGGGGGAGGTAATAGAAATACGTGTGCAACATAATTCTGCTGAAATATTTAAATTTACTCTCAAAGAGTTCTACATTTACACTTGGTGCTGTATATTGTTGTGAATATGTTTGAATTTTTTGTTTTGTTTTAATTAAAGAAAACATTTTTTCCCACATATTTCTTATATTCAGTATTTACCTCTGACTTTAAAATCTATAAATTCTTGCAGGAGCAGCTGCAACACCAACGATTTCCCACTGTGGACCCACACGTTAAATATAACATCAAGTACTGACTTACGTTTCATTCTCACTGAAGTCCAATAAGAACATTAAGAAAAACAATACAACTGTGCTGGAAACTTAAAAAAAAATTAACTTACATCATCGGAACATGATCAAATCCATGTGGACAAAAAGCAGGGAGCTCATGTTAAGACCCGTGAAGCCTTCTAAGACCAGGACCAGTATCTGAGCCCACACCGATGTGAGGAAACCAGTGAAAAGTTCAGGAAGTAAGGAGTTTCCTCAACACTCACAATCCAGGCACAGGATTGGAGAAGAACTTCCTTTCACCATGGAAACAGGAAACAGGTCAGGAATGTGTTCTAAAATGTCTAAAGATATTTTTATAAGTCATCTTGTCAGAGGAAAATCTCAGTAAAGTTTTCGATAGGGTGATTCATCTAAATAATAACTGATAATTTCTGGGTGGAATTAATAAAAACAAAAGAGGAGTCTCATAAACAACAATCGGGGAAAAACCCAGTAATGATTCATGACTCAATGTCTGAGTCAGTTTGGTTCATTCAAGAGTCCGTGACGAACCTAATGTTATTTGACACCTCTTAAAAGAAACATATTTAAATATATTTCATCTGTACAACAACACCTACAGATAAATAGATGGAGCTGAGTTTCCGGCTGCATGGTCCACAGCAGCTCCATCTTTGTGTCCCCATGTGTCAGGTGATGGTTGGTGAGAAGGTTGGTATCTGATGACATAGGTTTCCAGGTACAAAGAAATGACATGACGGTGCAAAACCCAGGCTCATCTCACATTTATCTGTCTAATAAGTTCTGTGTCCAGGTCAGAACCAGAGGGAGATTCTCTTTTTCCATCCTCAATATCCCTGCAGTCACTGTCAGCATCCTGTGACAATAACAGAGGCTAATATTAAAAGATCTGTTATCAGAGGCAGCAGTGAGTTTCACAGGGAGGAGATCTATTCACACAACGGTTCATCAGAGAAACTTCCATCTTACATTTGGTGTTCTTTGTTATTACTCTCCCGTCTTATTGTTGTTGGATCAGTCAGAAAAGTTTAGAAGTCAAGAAGTGTCACCAGGAAAACAGCTGCATTTGGTATTGTGACAGTACTGATGGATTATCAACGCTGGGAGGATTGTCAGCGGCCCCTACTGCTGTGAACCAGCATGACTCACAGAGAGAGAGCGGTTGTTGAACCACTGCTTCCTTTGGTCTGTAGGCTTAAATCACTGATTTTCTCTATGGACTTTGGTCTGAGCTAAAATCACTGATTTATTTTCTC
>NC_024320.1:5436838-5477697 GCF_000523025.1 Cynoglossus semilaevis
TGAGCTAAAATCACTGATTTTCTCTATGGACTTTGGTCTGAGCTAAAATCACTTTGGTCTGTGAGCTCATGCAGGTGTTAATATTGTTATTACTTTCTTAAATTGTACTTTGACACAGACAGAACATCCCATCGTCATTGCTGACTGCAGGTGTCTGGAACATGACAGAAAAAGGCTGTAATTGTGGTAATTGTTGAGTTAATTGTTTCATTCATGTGTAAATCTGAGCTGTTAGTGCCTGGAAGCTTCCGTCAGTCTCCTCACAGTCGTCCTGACACCTGCTCTGTCCGTCCGTTCGTCACTCCTCGTTTATTATCTGCTCCCTCTAGTGTATTTCCGTGTCCTCCAGCGTTGACTCTGTCAGATCAGATATCTTCAGCAGACAGCACAAGGTCGTCAGACAGGGACCCTGGACCCGGGCCTCCCCCCGGTCTCTGTGCTGTCCACATTCATTCTCAGTCAGTGGTAGAACTGAGTTCAGCAGACGTCAGTCTGGACACAGGCTGAACATCTGGGTCGAAAAGCAGCTCGTCTGACTTTTATGGAAAAACTCACCGACTTTCTGTTGTGTTGTTGAATTGTTTAATATACATAAAAAACTGTGTTCGCTGAAAAATATAGTATTGAAGTAAAGAAACCATGTATTTGTAATTTTTTTTCATATGTCCACTGCATTCAAAGATTATTACAAAGTCACAGTACAATTACAGCTAATAGATAGCTGAAGCTCTGGTGTGTGTTGGCTGTTGTAGCTAACATTAGCTCTGGTGTCTATACCAGGATGGCTGTAGCTAACGTTAGCTCTGGTGTCTGTACCAGCACTGTTGTAGCTAACGTTAGCTCTGGTGTCTATACCAGGACTGTTGTAGCTAACGTTAGCTCTGGTGTCTATACCAGGACTGTTGTAGCTAACGTTAGCTCTGGTGTCTGTACCATACCTGTTGTAGCTAACATTAGCTCTGGTGTCTGTACCAGGACTGGTGTAGCTAACGTTAGCTCTGGTGTCTGTACCAGCACTGTTGTAGCTAACGTTAGCTCTGGTGTCCGTACCAGGACTGTTGTAGCTAACATTAGCTCTGGTGGCTGTACCAGGCCTATTGTAGCTAACATTAGCTCTGGTGTCTGTACCAGGACTATTGTAGCTAACATTAGCTCTGGTGTCTGTAATGTTAGCATGCCCAAAAAGCGAAACACACAGACTCATCTTCTGGCTGGTTTATGAAATGTAAGTTCATTACTGTCACCTACTGGGCGTCATCAGTCATCGATGTTACTGGTTAGCCAGAAATGAAACAACAGAAAAACTTGATTAAATGTTTTATTTTGATACACTTTTTAATACTTTGTCACCAATTAATTGAGATTGACATGGAAAAGTCCCTGTCCTGGTTTAAACTAAAACTCTAAATAGACATTTGACTTGTATGACATCAGATGTGACCTCTGACCTTTAGTCCCTGCTGTGTAAAAGGACTAAAGGTTACCACCTCCTCACTGACAGTGTCAGCCATGGAGTGGAGGTGTCAGGGTTGGTTTGTCTGGAAGGTGGAGGCAGCATAAAAAGATTCCATTAGTCTCTAACCGTGCGCTTCCTAAAAGTGTCACAATAATCAGGGCCACGCTTCAGTCGACTCCTGGTCTCCAGACCCATCTCCATATTCATGGTGGTGACGCGGAGGTCAGAGGTGGAATTATTCTCCAGGTTCCTCTGCATTGATTTCAAATGTGAGATGTGTCTGCTTCGTGGCTGACTTTCATCTGTGGAAGTGAGCAGCTGCTGCGTCCTCCTGTCTGTGTTTGCTGACTGGACTGAAGGGGCTGTTCATCAGGAGTTTGACACCAGGGGGAAATAAATAGAGACAACTCTTCCTTTTCAATCTCCATCCATTTCTATCCATCCTCCAACCAGCTCAATCCAGCTTCAACCACCTTATCCTGCTAACGAGTCCCACAGGGTATTTTGGGGTTTGGGCAGGTCATCGGGACTTGACCTTATGATGTGAAAATGCAGATATTTTAGGAAACATGAGCCAAAAACACTTATTTTCACACTACTGGTGGTAGGGGAAAGTTCATGCTCTAGGGCCCCCTACTGGCACCAATGCAACCAGTGCAGTGTGATCTGTTTTTAATCAAGGTGTTGTGAATAAGTGCCCATTCTTTGTTTTAACCCGTATTTGTAACCACTTTGTCTCCACAGCAGGTCCTTCTCCCCCCATCTTCTCCCTCTTCTACTGTTACACCACACAGCTCCACATCTCCCATCACTACATCTGTAAATCAACTCTGGTCTCTGGTCTTCTTCAATAACCATCTCCACCTCCGCCTTTCTCTCCTGTCCATCCTGTTTACTCCCTTCTCCTACTCCACCTCCCTCTCCTGTCCATCCTGTTTACTCCCTTGTTGAGAAGATCTCAACATCTTCTCCTACTCCACCTCTAACTCAGCCTCTCGGGGATTGATCTGATCTGAACCAAAAACAATTAAAACAGATTAAAATGTACCAAAAAAGTACATTTTCTAAAACCAATGCCAAGCAGTTTCAGTAAGAAAAACGTCTACAGAAAGACATGATAAAAAACATCAATCATCATCATCAATTCACTGAGTGGGAAAGAGGCTGTAGTCAGGGTAAAGACCCTCACTTCCTGTCAGACACAAATGAGGCGGAATTAATTATTTTCTCAGGAAAGCTCATTACTGGACCAGCTCAACTCCATTAATTACACTTTACATTAATCATTAAATATTAAAGCAGCAAGTGCTGCAGTGGGAGCAGCCCTGATCCAGGGACATTAAATAATACTAATAAAAGACAACACACCAGGACCTACAGAGGTGAAAGGCCATAGAAATGACTCAGGAGTTGTTTCTGTTTTAACGCCTGATCACTCCGAAGCTCCGCCCCCTCCGTCTCCAACAGTCCAAGCTTTCAGAATTTTTTTCTGCAGGTGCAGCTGAATAATTACCCTCACAGCCCAACATCTCCAAATGTGGAAAAAGAGAACGTGAGTAGCTCTGTCTCACAAACACAACTGGAAACAGGATGTGAAACCTCATTTGTCTCCCAGTACACAGGTCTGTCCCAGTGTGTGTATAAACAACCTTAGAGAAAGAGCGGCAAAGCCCGCTCCGACCTGCTGCCCTCAGAGGGGCCCCGCTACGGCAGGAGACCTTTGGAAATGTTTAAAATCTACCATTCGTCCAGGCAGCAGTGAAATAATGTATATGTTCTGACAAAGACAAAAAGTCAAATGCTTTTAGTCGCCATGGTTACAGGTGTCAAACTTGGTTCTGGGGAATTGTTACGTTCCTGGCTGCTTTGGAGAAGAACTTTTCTCTTGAAGGTGGACACCACATGTCCTGATGGACAAAACCTGTCAGGAGAGTGGACCCCTGAACTAATGGAGACCCCCACCATAAATACTAAAGTGTAAATAAACTAGTGTTTTATATTTAACTGGGCCCAGTGCCACGTATTGACCCACCTTTTTTTCACATGTGAGCTGTTTTTAAATAATACACAACTCCACATAATTGTTCTTGAATTTTCAGCAGATGAAGGTGTTGTGAGTAGGGGGCGCTGTGATATTTTTAAGCAGATAACATGAGGGCAGTGTGACTGCTGTGGACTGAGAATAAGGGCAGAGTAAAATAACTGCAAACATAATGGAAGTGGTTAAAATAAATAGTTCATGCTTTTACCCTGAATAAAATATGACTGCAGCTGAACGTACACGGTGAAGTTCAGAGATGTGAAAGGAGAAGCACGAGTGGCTTCTGTCCTGCGAACATGTAAGAGTCGTTTCATCACTTCATCACCAAAAATAAGTCGGTGCCTGGAACCTGGAGGACACACAGAGGTCTGCTCTTTGAAAAAAACATATAATCTGTGTTAATCTGAGTTTTCTCCACAACCAAATCACACTCACAGTCCACGGTTGTAGAAAGAAACCCGAGAACCCTGAGTGAAACTGGCTATAGGATCGGAGAAGATCAGGTCAGACAGAACAGAGGTCCAAACATCTACAGTAAGGATGATGAGGTATCTCACAGGATGGAGAGACTGACGGAGGGTCAACCAGAGCTGGTCACCATCACTGAGAAGGTACAGTCACACTGATCCAGAGTCAACTCATCAAATATATCAACTCAATAAGATGGAAGAAGACGAAAAAGATGGTAGATGGTGGATGGATGGATGATTGGTCAGATGACCATTACTAGAGTCTGTGTGAATGGACAGACCTGGATGGATGGTGTGGTGAATATGTGGTTTATTGAGTGAGAGATTGATAGAGGTTTATAGATGGATGATAGATAGGAAATAATGAAAGGATGGATGAAAACAGTTGGGTAAATGGATACATTCAATGAATGATTATAAAACTGTGAATGAATGAACAATGATGAAATGTTGCAGGCACATTGTTGATTCAGTGGTCCTATATATCTATTACATTTACTTACACTAATAAAAGACATGTTGATATAGAAAATGGTTTGAAAGAGCAAGCAAGAAATCATTTCCCAGCCCTGAAGGACACTACATTTACCATTCACACACCAACACACACACACACAGAGTGACTCCGTGGATGTGGTGGTCAAAGATGAGGCTCATTTACCAGAGGAGACTCATCATGTCTCCTACGCTGCTGTTGATCACTGCAATCAGCAGAAGACGGGAGAAGAGGAGTGGAGACAGCAGCTCATCAGCTCCGAGGAGACGCTTCTCCGTCTTCTCTGATTGAGCTGAGGCACTTAGAGGACACTCAGTAATGACCAGCATCACAGCCTGTGTCTGCCTGAGTGTCCTGCAGCAGAATTAACAATGTTCTTTTCTCTTTCATGTGATAATGGTTCACCGGTTCCTGTCAACTTTACTTTGTTGAAAACATTCAACTCCTCAGGACCACTCATTCTCATGGAGACCCAGGTTTAAGACAGAACCGCATGTTTGAAGTTTGGGCTGAACTGGAGTTAAGATGAAATGGTTTATTTTGGTAAATATGTGTGTGAAACGAAGTGATTCAGTTCTGAGTTAAAGCTGATTACAAACCATGTGAGTGATGTTTGTGTTTGGCTGTTGGGACCAGGTTTGGTCCACGACCATCACCAGGAGAAGACCAGGGGTCTGCAGCCTGTGGTTTCTGGGCCACGTGGCTCTTCAGGCTGCTACCAGATAGCAGCCAATCAAACGCTCAACAAAGGGAATGGGTAGGAGCCATGAACCTGTTGTTTATATACGGTTGTCAGTGAGAAATGTTGGTTCATTCTTAGCTATTTTACTGTAGTTCTCGGCTATTGTTTCACTGTCATGTCCAATTGAAATGTACTTTATTAGAAATGTATCCTTAAAAGGTTCAACTTCAAAAGGTGGATGAATGGATGGATGGATGGATGATGAATAATGGATGATGGACAGATGGATGATGGATGTATGAATGGATGTGGATGGATTGATGGATGGATGGATTGGTGGATGGATGGATGGATGGATGGATGGATGATGGACAGATGGATGATGGATGGATGGATGGATGGATGATGGAGGGGTGGATGGATGGTAGACAGATGGATGATGGATGGATGGATGGATGTGGATGGATTGATGGATGGATGGATTGGTGGATGGATGGATTGATGGATGGATGGATTGGTGGATGGATGGATGGTGGGTGGATGGATGATGGATGATGGATGATGGATGATGGATGGTGGATGGATGATGGATGGATGGATGGATGATAGACAGATGGATGATGGATGGATGGATGGATGGATGATGGACAGATGGAGGATGGATGGATGGATGGATGGATGATGGATGGGCGGATGATGGATGGATGGACTGATGGTTGAGTGATGGATGGATAGATGGATGCTCAGCTGACCTTGCCTCTTCATGTGTGACTTATTGCCTTTGTTTGATTTCTGATCTCAGCTGCTAATCTTTAGGCTTCGCCTTTGGCCGAAAAGATCTTTTTTTTAACATTAGTCCTTGAATATATATTTGCATCTGAAGCTTCCATCACTCCAGGGCTCCTGAGCTCCACTTTTTTTCTAAACCTCTTTATTTTTCTAAAGAAATTTTAGCAGGCACTTTCTGCACAACCGTCCATCTTGTCATTACATGTCAGACATTACTGTTACATGTCATTTCCTGGAAACAGAGGATGAGCAGAATGAACAGAAAGACTCATTTTTCACTCACACTGACTCCACAGACATACCTGGGCCTACAAAACACTTCAAGTGGATTTTTATAACAGATAGTGACTATAACAGTTGCAGAGAAGATCCATGTTTGTAGAACGTGAGCAGTGAATGAATATTGGATTTGGACTGTGAACTAAGATTTTCTTTTTGGACTTCTAACAGCTCAGACACAAAGGCCTAAATGTAGGTTCCTCTAAATGGCAAATTATTACAAATTAAATAATCTGTGGGATTTGGAATATTCTAGGAGAGTACTTTCTTTTCTCCAGAAATGATAATGATTATGATTAGACATAATTAAATGTTGGTAATATCTCTTTATCCGTCTGATATGATCCACCATCAGGTCAACATTTCTGTTTGGTTGTCTGTTTTGTTTTTGTTTTTTTCTTGTAAGCTCATCATCAGCTGTGCTGTTTCTTTAATATTAATGAGTGCACAAACAAAAAACAAGGAAAATGACAACAAACACATGGAGCCTCTTTGCAGCACTTAATCTAGACATGGCCAAACTCCAGCACCGATCAAACGCTGCGTTTAAAAGGCAGCGCTGTGCCCACTCAGGGATAATTACTGCCATTATTCTATTGAAGAATGAGCACCTGAGACAATCCCTTTAATGTTTTACCCCTGTGGTATTTTCCTCAACTGTGTGCTCCTCCTGTGGCACATAAAAGAAAAACTGTTCTTCTTCTCATTCAGTGTAATTTTGTCCATTCATCTATTTACGTTTATCCCATTTTCAGTGTTATCTTTAAATCTTTTATACTATTGTGGTGCACTTCAGTTTTTTTTGTTATTATTCCTATGTTCACATCTGAAACGGGAGCTCAAGCAAATTATTGGACCAGGTGTTACACTTTAATTAATGAATAACTGACTACTCAGTTATTTTATTTGTTTCTACTTATTTTAATTGTTTCTACCAATTCTACTACTACTACTACTAGTATTACTACTACTTTGACTACTACTACTCCTATCCTAAACTGACGCATTCTTTGCTGTTTTGATTTGATATATTAATTTAAAAACATATTTTGTCTACAGTTATAGTTAAGAAATGTTAACATATGCTACATGTTCTTCATTTTCTATCACATTCTGCTTGTTTCAATGTTCCCGTTACAGTGCTTTAGTGGGTTTATATGAAGCTAAAAACCTTAAACGAATTGTAAATGAATACACTGCCCTCTGTCGACAAGTTACATTAAATACACATTCAGATTTAGTCCAGAATCAAAATACAAATAAAAAGAAGTTACCACTACCCTTCCCGCACACACACACACGAATTAGACTACCTTTAATGAATTGCTTTTTATTAACATTATATTATATTATTTAAGCTATTAAATGAAAAAAATCGAAAACGCAAATGCAATTTTATTTTGTTTTTACTAAACTGCAACGACTTTTTTATTATTATTTTTTTTACAACACATATTTTTCCCTCTTTAATTTTCTAAGAGTTCGTTTCCTGGATTCTCATAATTTGGGCAGCATTAGACACAAAATGGCGACCAGGGAGGAAACTATGACCGCATCCTCGTCCCTTTACCAATCTAAAAGGGACAATGGAGAAACTTCTTCAATTTCATTTAATTAATTTCCATCACTCTTGCGCAAATATCTATGGAAAATGTGTTTTTGTTTTATTTGTTTTTTTTGCGGTTTTTATTCTGGCTTATTTTTTCCAATCAGAAAAAGAGCTGAGATTTAGTTTCGCTCTTAATATAAAACGGAAGTGGACGCCTTCCTCCGCGCCTTCCCCTGGTGAAAACGATTGTTCCGCCGACACCTGTTTCTAATATGTTATTAGCGTTTATTTTATTTTAACATGTTTCCTTACGACCATACCATACATCAATGGCTATGTCTTTAGATGTCTTTTTGTGTTTTTGTCTTTGTTAATTGAAATTACTTTAATGAAGAGTAAACATTTCTATCATTTATCATTATACATAAAACCGTTTTGTTTTTAATGTTGCCGTTTTTATACTTGCATATTCTGTCCAGATTGCATTTAGTAACGCATATAGCCTATATGTATTCCTCTTTATATTATTTAATATATACTATTTTCATTTTTTTCATATTATATTTTTGTCTGTATTTACATTTTTACTTTGACCATGATTACGTCTAATCACTGAGCATTGTGTTGGAGGATTTGTGATTAATTTGTTTTTACTATTTGGCAAATATTTATCCTCATTATATATATATATATATATATATATATATATATATATATATATCTTGTGTAAAGCTATGATAGACCAAGGCAATGAATTGAGTCTTTTGTGAAGTGGTTGTTATCAGTTTTTGAACTTTCCCCCATGTCTTTATAGCTGTGACGTCAAACAGTCATGACGTAGGCCCGCCTTCCAGATTCCTACAGCGGTCACCTACAGTCTGTAACACAGAGAGAGAAGACTGCTCAACAACCTCACAAGTGTTTGTGGAGATAGAAGAGAAGACACAGTGATGAGGATCAGCCTGGCCAACCTGATAACATGTGAGTAAACTGACTTCAGAGCAGCTTGCCCTCATTTCCTGCACCTAACCGTTACTTTCACTCATCTAGTTTCTGTCTTCAATGACAGAATTGGTGTGTATTTGACAAAGAATACAAGGTGGATGACTGCATGCATTTCCTCTGAGGTTTCTGTCTGACAGCATTTCCTGCCCATGAAACGTGTCTTCTCATTGTCTGTTTAAAAAAGTCCTTTAAAAACTAAAGCTATTTTTTCTCTATTTAGACACATCTTGTACAACTATCATGTAAAATCCTTTTTTAAGAAATGAAACGTACAGACATTATTTTTAATAGGTTTAATAAAAATCTAGATTCTGTGTTGACTTTTAAAAACAACATACTACTTTAATTTCTCATTTGCAGATTTTGTCACATTTGACTGTTTTAGGGGTTTCTAATGATTCAAGACAAATATTTGTAACTACAGAAAAGTATTCCAGCTGTGTGTAATGTTATATGTCTTGTCATTTTTACAGTGAAAAGACTTATGTTGTTTGTTGTTGACCATCTACTCACTCAAACAATTTAGTCATTCATTGTTTATTTTATCAGCTTTAATCTCTTTTTAGGGAGGATTCCTGGCAGAGACATCAATAGTTTCATATAAAAAAGTCAAGTTAAAAGAGAAAGTATTCAGAAGTTAGTAAGTTAACTAAAATAGATGTGACTTAATCCTTAGTCTTAAATTTAAAATAAACTAGGTTACTGGACAAATAAGACACCAGGGCAAGGACTTAAAAAACAAGTCATCATAATGATAATTTCCATCAGACAGAATATTCCAGCACTTTGTGACTTTAGGAAACAACATGAAAAAAACGGAAAATTAACAATATGGTTTTCCAATCCCTGGCAGAGAAACAACAATTGATCCTGAACTAGAAACATAACCTAAACCTGAAATTGTATTAAAACTGGAAATTATGTTGAAAAGACAGGTTGATTAAAATCCATCGATCACATCTTCATTTTTACATCACAGTTAACTTTTATTCTGGCATTTGAAATTCTTCATTCACATTTACCTCAGTGAAACTAGTTGACCACAGTGTAGCTGTGCACTGAGCAGTAGTTAAGTTAACATTTTTATTCGTTTTTGTTTGTTTTGAAACAAAGTCACTGATTTTTTTCAAAGTCAAATCTTACGGTTTAATTTAAAAATAAATGAACCCGAGACCAAACGTTTAAAAATGTTTGTTGTTTATCATTTACAGGTTTTCTGCTGATTCAGTCAATGTGTGCAAACAACAGCATACAACAGGCTGAAGGCTCACTTACACCCACTGCCATCACCACTGGTTCCTCAGCGACCACTAACCCTAATCCTAATCCTGATGAATCAGATGCCACCACTCTTACTACCCCTGCTGAAACATCTCCAACCACAACCACCACCACTCCACCGGCCAGCACCACTGAAACAACTCCGTCCACCACCACCGCTGGATTAGGCACCACTACAGGTACCACCAATAACACTGCTGACAACACTGGAACGCCCGCTGCCGCCCCCACCAGCTTAGACACCACCCCTCCCCCGGCCAGCACCACTGAAACAACTCCGTCCACCACCACCGCTGGATTAGGCACCACTACAGGTACCACCAATCCCACTGCTGACAACACTGGAACACCGGCTGACACCACCACCAGCTTAGACCCCCCCCCCCCCCCGGCCAGCACCACTGAAACAACTCCGTCCACCACCACCGCTGGATTAGGCACCACTACAGGTACCACCAATACCACTGCTGACAACACTGGAACACCTGCTGACACCACCACCAGCTTAGACACCACCCCTCCACCGTCCAGCACCACAGGATCACCTCCATCCACCACCACCTCTCCACCTGCTGACACCACAGGATCACCTCCATCCACCACCACCCCTCCACCGTCCAGCACCACAGGATCACCTCCATCCACCACCACCTCTCCACCCGCTGACACCACAGGATCACCTCCATCCACCACCACCCCTCCACCGTCCAGCACCACAGGATCACCTCCATCCACCACCACCTCTCCACCCGCTGACACCACAGGATCACCTCCATCCACCACCACCTCTCCACCTGCTGACACCACAGGATCACCTCCATCCACCACCACCTCTCCACCTTCTGAGACCACTGGAACAACTACCACCCCTCCTGGTACCTCAGCCAACACCATCACATCCTCCAGCTCTCTCCCAAGCTCAACCTCAGCTACAACCCAGACCATCACACTGGAACCAGCAACTGGAGACAAGTCCAACGCCCTGAGCTCAGGTGAGAGAGTCATCTGTGACTAAGGTTGATTTTTTTTTTTCTGTTTGTTTTTCTGCTCATGTATTCTGTCGACTCTTTTCTTCTTCCGTTCCGTTCTATGTTAAATCACTGATGTCAGCGATGTAAATCCTACAGTGGCCAGACTATGGTCTATGGCCACTATCCTGCTCTGGGGTCATGAATAAACGTAGTGACTGATCTTTGTGCTCAGACTCTCTGATAATAATTGATAAACTCAGCTGTCGCTCAGCAAACGATCAACATTAACCAGTAACAATCAGCTCCAAACATCAAAAGTCAGCGGTTGAACCACATTGAAACATTTTGCTGTCTTCTCTATGCATCTGTCAGTATTTTCTATCCATCTTTTAGCTATCCTCTTTTCAATTAGTCTATGCTAAATTGTAGCAATCCAATTGGCTAGCTTTTCTGTTTATCTCCGGGCTAACTCCAAGTCTACTTGTTAAGTATTTCTGTGCAAACCTTGACATACTAAACTTTGAGGCCCCCACCCAGTAGCTACGTCAGAGTGTTGAAGTTAAGTTATCGTCTCCAAGATTAATCATTAACAGTTCAGTTCAAAGGTTTCTTCGGTGAAGTAAGGAAGAAGTTATCATTATAAGAAATCCATGTCATAAAAAAGGTTGGGAATTATTCTGAAGAAAGGACCGTCAGAGATTTACCAGGAAACCAAAACCTAAGAAACAGAAACTTAAGAAAGAGGTTAAAGACTTAATAAAAACAAACAAGTTTTAGCTAATTTTTGGCTTTTTTTTTTTACTATTTGTTGTAGTCAGGTTTTTTAGCTCCTAGTCATCCAACATATTTTTTAGCTCCTAGTCATCCAACATATTTTTCATCCAACACATGTTTCTGAAACTACATTTTGGCATGGATGTGATGTTGAGGAAGCCTGACGGCACCATCTACACCAGTGGTTCTCAACCTTCTTTGGCCTCTGACCCCATTCTGACATCACAAATATCTGGCGACCCCAGAGACATTTTAGTAGCTGTCACTCTATCACAGCCACCAGCTCAGATATTTTTATACACTGCACAGTTTATATTCACAAAAACTAAAAAAACAGAATATTAATTAGTTGAAAAATGATCTACATTGATTTACACTCAGACATTAATAAAGGTAAATGTTTATGTTTAAGTGGGGTTTTTTTAACAGCAGTATGAAAGTATGAAAACCATCAGGATGGTAAAAACCTTTAACGACTTCTTTCCTTCTTTCATTCTCTTTTCCAGGAAGTGTCACTGCCGTAGTTTGTGTCTTTATTGTCATCGCTCTGCTAATGTTGGGTGGAATCTATTACTTCAAGATCAGGTACATCCACTGCTCCAACACAGAGTACAGCAGCTTTCACACTGAGAGGCTGTGGGTCAGGTGTTCCATCATGTACGCAAAAATCATTTCTAGAAATGTTAGTTATTAAAAGTAAAAAAAAACAAGACGTGTTTTTTGAACCTTTTCTGCAAAACGCCTTCTTGACCTTTTTTTTCCTCTTTCATCTTGTAGAAAAACCTCCTACGGTCCTCTGCTGGAGAGCGACTACGGTACAGTGGGACACTTCAGTAACCCCATGTATGACCCCTGAAGCCTTTGACTCTTGACCTCGGACTCTGTGAGTTGGCTTTAGGCTACGGTCTGATGATCAGCCACTGATCCTGACTTAATTCTGACTCCATCTGAACCGGACTTTACAGTTCTGATTCTTACATATGTCTGACTTGTATTTGTGTATGTGAACCATGTATTACTATGGACCTGCAGTGGTAAAACATGGTTCATACCACAGGTCAGTCATGTGTTATTGTGTTATATTTGGTTAAATATTTGGTAGTGCTCTGGGTAAAAGCAGGAAGTTTGTCAAAAAGTGAATCTTTCAGAGGAAACTATGGCTCATGGTTCATCTGAGAGGATGACAAATATTTCTGCAGCAATAAGCGGAAAAAAAAGAAGGAGTTGAAAATACGAGTGTTTCTCCATATTTATGCCTTCCTGTTGATGCAGGTTGATGACCTCATCACCGAGCGCAAAGAGCAAGAAGCTGCTTGGCTGGTTGTGATGTAAGAGCCAGAACTGATTTGACTTCTGTTCTCACACTGACTTAACCTGAACCTGTTCTAGAATTAGGACAAACTGTCAGATTATTTTTGTTGCCAGATTTTACCCACAATTCCCTGTTGTTCAGCTATAGTCTGCTGTAGTTGGAAAGTCATCATGGTCCTTTGGTCCAAACCAGTGTTAGTGAGTGAACTGTTAACAGACAATGAATAAGAGATGCTGGTCGACAGGAAGTAGGGTCAGAAGACAACAGAGTCAGAGATCAGGGTTTGATGTCCTCAGTTACTGTCCACTCCTGTAGTGTGTGATCTCCAGTCTTTTGATGGTCAAACAAAACCCTGCAGAAACCAGTCCATTGGTCTGGACACCAGGGCCTGATTAACCTGTGGACAGACTGGGACAGTGGTGGACAGTGTGTCTTTAGCTTTGGTTTAGTGTGAACAGAGGGAGCTTCAGTGTCGTCAGCCTGCAGAGGAAGCCACTCAGATCAGGTTGGTTGTCTTTGTCAGTCTAGGTGATTAGTCATGAAACTGTTTATAACAGGTGAACACAGGAAGTGAGATCATTTATTTTTCTAAATGAAAGTTAAACAAGGAAAACAAAAATATAAAATGTGTCCGTCCCTAAAGACTTACTGAGAGTGTATTAACTGAGCTTCACGGTTGATGAATCGATAGAATGTGAACTGGTCAGAACCAGGGTTTCAGTTCTTTGGTCTCCTCAGAAACCCTGTCTGTTGGGACTTGAATTCCAGAAGGACCCGTTGGAAAGTTGGACAGTCACCTTAAGTTCCACATCAGCTCTACTGAGCCTGTTTAGTTTGGATATCATGGCAGGACATGATGTTGAAGACTGTTGTTACTGTACTGTATTAATCTGATCAGTATCCAGGACAGACCAGACCACAGGAAGGACAAACGTCCTCCCCTGGCCTTCGAGTTCTGTTAGTACTGACTCTGAAAATGAATTATCCAACACACAAGAACTCGTTCAGTGTCTCTGTCTGTGGTTTTTTATCTATAGTGAATCTTGGAATTATTTCTGTTGGGTGTTTCTTTTGTTTTTCCCCAAGGTAGAAACTGAATTTAAATGAATGTCTGACTGTTTATTAAAAAAAAACAAAAAAAACGATTGCACTAATACAATTTAGTTAATGCTTATTGAAGTAAAATTCATATTATAAGGACTTCGGTAGTTCACATAATATGTTTTCAATACACTTACACGTTCACATAATATGTTTTCAATACACTTGTGTTTTGTTTTGTTGTTAATATATTGAAATTCTTTTTTCATGGTGATCAGTAACAGTAATTTTTATATTTTAAAATTAAATAGATGTAATGAAATATATTTTTACTGCCCTATAGTATTTGTTTAACAGACTTTGTATACCAATATATTGCATAATATATTGGGTAACAATATCACAAATTAAATAAATTAAAGTTAAATAATGAATAGTATTCCTGTAAGAATGTATAAACTGGATATTGTTCTGCCTGTGAAGTTTTTTCTTCTGACTGTAGATTGTTTTGATGGTAAACAAAAGTCCAATAAAATCAACAACACATTGTAATCAATCGATTGTATCAATGGTTTTGTGAATTTTGTGAATGTGTTCACTGATGAGTTTGATTGTGGGTTTAAGTACCAACAGTTGAGCCAACCATCCCAAGAAACAGTCCATAACAGAGGACGGTATCAGCAGAAAACAGTGAGACCTGACGCAGGGTTTGGAGACTCTGACCGTAACACAGGAGGCAGAGCTGGAGCAGATGAAGATGGAGCTGGAGATAAGGATGCTGGGGAGATTAGAAGAAGAAGAAGAGGAGGAGGAGAAGGAGGACAAGAAGATTAGAAGAAGAAACAGAGAAGAAGACGATCAACAGCAGCAAAAGCAGCAGCAACTGAATCAGCTGCAGATTCTCACTGAAAGTTTAATCACAGTCCTGTCCTTCATCAGCTCCACCTCCATTCTTCATCTCTCTCACATCCTGTTACCCAGATCCTCCATCTCCTCCTCTTCCTCCTCCGCCTCGTCC
Source organism: Cynoglossus semilaevis (assembly GCF_000523025.1). Taxonomy (NCBI): domain Eukaryota; kingdom Metazoa; phylum Chordata; class Actinopteri; order Pleuronectiformes; family Cynoglossidae; genus Cynoglossus; species Cynoglossus semilaevis. Next base: position 5,452,003 of record NC_024320.1, read on the forward strand.
TCCTCTTCCTCTGCACATTTCTCTATCTCCAGGTCCATACCACATGATTACAGAATCCAGAGACATCATTATGTTTAAAAAAGGAAATGTAGCTTCATCTACTATAAATATATTATTATTCTGCTGCATTTTTTTATAAAATTATAAAATATTTAAATTGTTATTTGCTCATACATGTTTATCTTTATTTTGTTTTAGATCTTTTGATAATTCCATTATTTATTTTGAAATACTTTTTCAATCTTTTTTTCTAGAAATGAGCTGCTCAACCTGTTTGATGTGTTGCGTTTTTTCTCTTCCTTTCAGCTGTGTCTCAGTTTAAATGTTGGTTCCAAGTACTTTCACGGTAACAACAGAGATAAACACTGCAATTATCAGGCCTCTTTGTGTGTGTGTGTGTGTGTTTAGTAGGAACATCTGAAAACAGAAACTGAATAATGTTTGCTGCATGAATTTTTGACCTTCATAGAAAATAATAATCTAAATCTATATTTTTTTTATTAAGGTAGAAGTTTATAGAAATGACATTATAATTGCACAGTTCAACCTTAAACCTTAGGAAACTGAGTGACTCTAACGTGTGGTTTCACAAACCAAATCAGGTCAGTTTTCACTTTCAGCCTCTACATCTTTCCACACCTGCTGCTTTTTTTTCCATTTATGTTAAACATAAACGTGGAGGTTCTTCACTCTGTCCCAGTGTGAATTAATAAACTGGAGCAGGAACTGTTCTCTGAGATCTCTGAGAGACATTATTGATTAACGTCTCTCGGTCAGAACTGATGTGTATTGGCAAAGATCTGGTGATAAGATGTGTATCAAGATATATGATATATTGCTATATACTGCACTACTATAGGCACGACAATATGTTACTTTTTTTTTTGAAACAATGTCATTGTCAGCATAGTAAAGACCAAATGTTGCTACAGGCTTAACATCTGGTTACTAAATACTAAATTGGACCAGAGAAGTTTTTTACAAATTTCAATGTATATCAATATTTTCTTACCTCTAGTCAGAACCAGGGTCTGTGTATCATTTAATTAATTAATTCATATTTGAAAGATGAAAATAAAAGGTGGATGACATTCTGGTCAATATAAAAACATCAAAAGAGCTGTTATTAACTATAAAACGTCATGAAAAAACAATAGGCTGTTTAATTAGATGGTGGAAGTGTTGATGGTTTGTAACTAGAAGGAGAAAAAAGATAGAATTGTTCTCTAATACTGGGATGAGTTAATGAGCTGGGAGAGGCTGATGGATGAGACTCACCTGTGAGGAGAGTGTGGACCGGAAGTAGAGAGTAAACCGGAAGTCAATGGTCGGCGGGAGGAGAGGACAGTAGAGAGAGTGAAGTGGGCTGGAGGAGAAGCAGGTTGCACACCTGGTCCAGTGGACCAATTCTGTCTGAGGAGAAGGTAAGTCTTCATACAGAGACACACACAAAGAGTTTTTTTTTCTCTTTCGTCATTTTTATTGGATTGGTTTCGAATTTAAAAGAAGGCATATTCATTGTTTATTTAGACGGTCTCACTCAACGGTCAAATGGTGGTTTTAGTTTTATTAAGAATTCTAAAACCAACGTCAAAGTTGGTTACGAACACAAACACACGATATCAATTACATTTCCACAGCGCCATTGCGAAATGACTTAAGTTCAACGGCGCGCACAGATGGACACTAGGTGGTGGTATAGCACCTGCCTCTCTGCCCTCTGAACCCTACGGAGAAACCTTTACAAAATAAAAGCCTCATCATCAAGAACTAAAACATTATAAAGGCAATTCGGGATGAAAAACAACAACGATGACAATTATTATTTAGCAACGATAAAAAAAGGGTTATTTACACACACGTATTTAGCAACGATAAAAAAAGGGTTATTACACGATGTTTGTAACTATATCTTTAGTGTTATGTCGTTTACTGTGAAGCTGCGGATTATTACATTTACCACGAGATGTCACTATGGCAGCGTTTGTTTGTAGAGGAAGCGGTGGAAATTTTCAGGAGTGAATGTGACTCAGGTCTGAATGAGAAATCAGATTAACTGGATTTAACTTTAACTGAATGAACATGAAGAGTGTTTAACAAAACAGAAACAGTTAGAGCCTGAGACTGAGGGCACAACAGTCCCGAAAAACGAACTGTGCTGTGGAAAAAAAAGAAAAAAATCTCAAACTCTAGATTATACAAAGACAGACCATCTGACACAAAGAAAAAAGGTTATTTAAAACAAAACAGAAAATTTAATTTAAGCAGGAAGTTTTCAGAACTCCTACTTCTTCTTCGTCTTCTGTCCCACTGCCACAGATACTGGGGGGGTTGAAACCCGTCTGCCCAGGACTCAGAGCAGCACTAGGAGAACACAGACTTTGAAAAAAAAAGGAAACCTTTATCCAACGATTATTTAAAACTATACTTATTGCAGATTGTGACAAAAATAAAACAAGACACGACCAAAATGCACAGGAAGCGATATTGACCACAGACATCTGCTGAAACATGTTTGTTTGTCTGCAGCTGGAAAAACTACATTTCTGTAGCAAACATGGAAACTCCCAGAAAGAAGGACTCTGATGATGAGATCAGGCTCTGACAGAACCGATGAGCAGGTAAGAATTCCACAGAGAAAATCAATGATTTTAGCTCACAGACCAAAGTCCATAAAATAAGTCGTAACATAAGCACCAAGAGACCTCAAAGCTGCTGGTTCACTGCTACCTCCTGTGGCCAATTTGTGTCACTGGTGTAAATCTGAACAAAGAATTTCAAACATTAAAGTCTCAAAATAGCACGTCGTAGTGATGGAGGCAGCAGTGGATGAACAGCTTCTAATCTTTTTTAACGGAAAATACAACTTTTCAAATAAATGGACATTAAACTGAAGTGGTTTTTCCACCTCAACGTTTTTGAAATCAACCAAATTGATTTAATTTAGCCTTTTTCTATCTTATGTGATAACCTTTCTTTATACATCTGCATTTAGACTCCAACCTTTAACTTTAACACTCTTGTGCATTCTTACGCTCATTCTTGACAAACATTCAAGCAGCTTTGATGTGTTGGATGTTGTGGTTTTCTGCTGAAATTCACAACATTTCTAACGGGAACCTCCATCATTTGGATTCCCAGGTCGAAACTGTGATCCTTAAGGAAAACAAAGCAGAATAATCCTCATTTCTAGTCTAGAAGCATTTAGGTTTTTTTGTTTTGTTTGTTTTTTGAGTATTTTTCCAGCTGGTTTCTCGATACTGTGACTCATCACAGTCTTTAACCACATGCTCTGTCATCACAGAGGTACCAACAGAAATAAACGCTCACGCTGTCGTACTGTATGTGACGCAGGCTGTTGTTGATTAATCACAGACACGTCTAGAAGACATGAATGTCAAGTTTTCCCTGTAATCCCTGAGGCTTGATGGAATGAACANATAACAGACAGAAATAAATGTCAGATATTTAATTTTAGATCAAAGTGGACTCTGACCCAGGAGGGGTGAGTCAGGGTCTGGGGGATATAATAGACTCATTCACAAAATCAAGAAGAAGGAACTGAAAAATATATGTGATGAGGGTCAGACTAATGATGATGAAGATAGATCCAGAAGAGCTATCATCATCACAGTGAATATAATAATGATAATATAAAACATGATATAATGTTATATAAATAATAGTAAAAACAATTATATTACAACTATACAAATATCTGTTTTTCTTTACTTTGATGAATTCCAATGTGAATAACACAGATTTAAAAAAAATAAAATTTCCAAAGCTTTAGATTAGATAATAATAATTTAGATAATAATAATTATGTAGATGTGGTGCTTTGGCCCAGAGTCAATGTCTCTGTCATTGTTGTGGAACCCCAGGGTTCACCTCCTGGGCAAGTTCGAATCCCAGTTAGGGCGGTTAATACCTTCCAGTGGACTCACCACCCACAGGAAGGTTTGGGGGTTGGTACGGTGCAGTGTGATTTGGGTGGCGACTGCTGCCCCCGCGACCCGGTAACAGATAAGAAGATGAAAATGGATGGCTGGATAATTATATAGATAAAAGAACACTAGCATTAGTATCATATGGAGATGGGTGTTAAACAGGATATTTATATTTAAGTCCAACTTCCCATTTCTTGTGAATTATTTTGTAATGGTGCTTCAGACAGAACTTGCTTCTTTCAGTTGCAAAGACTAAAGTGTGTGCGTCTGTCTGTGTTATTCAAGTCATTAGTGTGTTGAAGGAAATGATGACATGAGGTCAATGATGAAACTTCCTGTTGAGGAAACATTTAAAAAAATGTACTTCATTACAAAATGCAGGCTGATTTTTTTTTTTTTTTTATCTTGTGTTTTTGTACAACTCTGTCTGTGAGTCACTGTGTATTTGTTTTTGAAGACAAAAAAGCTAAAAACACCTGTTTAAAAAAAAAAAAACAGGCAGTGTTTTTCTTAACTCCATGACAACATAGCAGATGTTCAGATATTTGGTGTAAAACTGTGGTTTGCTGCTTTGAACACAAGTCGTGTTTATCTGACACCAGTACTGATGACAGGACTTCAACTTGGACGGTCAAATGTCCACAGAGGCTACCGTAGCTCACACAGCTTCCACGGTGTCGTTCGTGTAGGTTATTGTAATGCAGGTGTTTCTGTCACACGTCGGACCTTCAAAGGTGCCGTGTGACCACAAAGGTAGAAAAATACTGGAAAAATAAGTGTAACAAAAAATGAAAAGTGAAAATAAAAAAATTAAATTCCTTCAACATCTTTGAGAGTTGGCCTAAGATCACGGTGAAAGTTGTTGTTTACTCTTAAATGAAGTTCACTACCAAATTAAAGTTACATTTCACCAGTGAACTAGTCACTGAAACTAGAAAAAAAAATGTAAATTGTCAAAAAATATATGACTGACAATAAAGAAAACAGAGGTTTAATAAGTCATTAGGATAAAAAACAAACAAAATGAAGACGAGTACAATTTTTTTTTTTAAATTTACACTAGATAAAAATGATGAGAGACATTATTATCTCATAATTATCTCCTGATGTTCTTCTGTTCTTCTTTCAATCTTCTTTGTTTAATCCTCACCTTTAAATGGTGAAAAAAAGCTCCCCAAATGAAGTTGCTTTTTACTAGTTATAAAGCAAAAATATTTGGATTAGTCCACTTAGCAACACATTTGTTCAGAAGAAAACACTAAATATACTGCATTCACTGCATCCAATTTCTCATTCATTTAGTTTTAATTAATATGTCGACTCTTTCTGCTCGGGGACAAACAGACATGCAGGTGTGATGCAGGTGTTGGTGATAATGATAAAAACAAAAACATTCCTAAAACAGAAGAAAAAAAGTTTCCACTGTGACTCAGCTCCTCTTCAGCCCTTCTCCTCCTCCTCTTCTCCCCTTTCCCCCCTCCTCCCTGAGGACATCCTGGTCAGTCAGACCTCAGTCGTCAGGTTCTGGTCCCTCCTCATCCTCATCCTCAGCCCTGCCCGTCTGCTCTGAGTCTTTATAACCAGGCGTCAGTCAGAGACCAGATCATCACAAACTGAAGACAAAGACACTTCTTATATTTCATCACCTCATTTTACAGAAGTTTCCTGCAGCTCTGAACAAACTCTGGTAGGTTTCTGACTAGAAGTTAACTTAATTTTACATTTAGACTGGTATTGTAGTTTGTTTTCTCTCTGTATTTAATTCATTTTTAGTCCCAGTATATATATATTTCAGTGCAAAGTTTTATAAATGAAATCAGATATTTTACATCTCCTTAAGTGTTTTTAACAATGATCTCTGCTGTAAATGTTCTGTTCTTCATGGACCTGTGGTTGTCTTTGACTGGGTCATGTTGGTCTCACAGGGTCCAGAACTGTTCTCACAGACCCTGGCTCAGTGTGTGTGTGTGTGTTGTTGTTTTCACCAGGAGGAGAGATGCAGCCTCTGACTCCCGCCCTCCTTGTCATTCTTCTTCTTGCGACAGGCTCAGCGAAGCCGGTGAGATGTTTCCTCCAGAGTGAAGATAAATCTTCTGTTGTTGTTGTTTTGTGTTATACTACTGTGGCCAAACAATCAAAATAGTTCATTGGCACTTGTGCTGCAGGAACCACCCAGCAGTCCCACACAAAACCGTCAGCTATAGCGACTGTGTGCAGTTACAGTGAAGTAGCGAAAAAGGAACCAAACGGTTCTAAGTTATAGAAACACCTCCATTTAGTTCCTGGTACCTGGGAAATGTGTAGATTTCCTTCTTCTGTTAGAGGTCCCAGTACTGATAACAGTCCCGGGTTCTTTCACAATGAAAGAACCCGGGACTGGTCCAAGGTTAGGTTAGGCTGGGGGGCCTCTGACTCTAGGATCTGTCACTGACCCTGTAATTCCTGGTACTCCTTCAGGTGGTGGAGACATCCTTCTAACTGCCTTCAGGTCTTCATTGAACTTATACATCAAACACTGCAATCATTACTACAGTACACTGGATATTCTACAGTAGAACCGTTTTTATTGCATGTGGGTAATGGAACCAGAACTGGGTCAACACACCACTGTCTAGCCGTGGATTTGTGTCCTTCAATTTAAAACACATTCGTTCCTGGGACTAGTTCCTGTGGTGACTACACAGTTGCTGGTACCATCATTAGAACATGGTTACACATCAACTAGTGGAAAAGCAGATTTTTCCTGGTACTCCCTACAGTTCCTGTTACTGACCCTAGATCCAACTGATATTTAGTTTCATTCATGTTCTTGTAAGACATGAATTAAACTGTCAAGGACTTTTTCCTCAACAGGTTCCCCAGGAGAAGAATCTGGATGCTGACCTTGCTGACCCTGAGGGTCAGCTGGGCTGGCTGGAGAACAGTGACACCACGCTCCTCAGACAGACCAGATCTTCTGAGTATGAAGACTCTTCTGAGGAGTCTTCAGAAAGCCAATCATCTGAGGAGTCATCGGAGGAGGGAGGCGACGACGACGATGATGATGAAGATGACAACAGCACGACCCCCCCACCTACAGAAACCACCGGAACCATTAACCCTGAGCCCAGTACTGAGAACAGCACAGGGGCCACACCCACTGCTGGTGTCACCGAGGAGAACTCGACAGCTGCCACAACAGAAAGTAGAGGAGATGTGTAAACAGAGCTACTTCCTGTTAGCCTCCACCGCAGCATTTCATTTGAGATTTAAGAATAAGACAAAAATGTCAAGAATGGCTCCATTTAGCTTCCTGTCATGTATACCAACCTGGGGCCACTCTCTCTTGCTTTTAGCATGTTGCCTACTTCACATTACAACTCGCGTTGTAAGAAATTATAACATTTTCATAAATGTGATCTAAGAGCTGGGGTTTAGCTAACTTCCTGTCTGCCCTTGATTGTTTCATATATCACAGCATTAAAGACCAGCTTTCCTGTAAGTCCTCTGTTTCTATGTTTGGAAGAAATACAAATAAAACATGTTTGCCTAACTTTTAGCTAACTTGTATGTAAATGTTTTTTCTCCCTCTCTCGCTCACGCTCTCTCTCTTTAGTTCCATTGGTTCTTGGGTAGATTTGTGTCATGTTGGACAGATTTACTGTTGAATTAATTAATACAATTAAAATAAATCAACAATCACATTAAATCAACAATTTAAAGTGTGGATTCACCACAGTCCAGTTTCACAGGTTTAAGAAAAAATAATCAGGTACACTTAACACAGACTTATTTTCTCCTCCGTAGCGGTCCGTAGTCGTCAGTTCCCAGCAGGTCCGGTCCTGTTGTTGTCTGAACTTACTGTATGAAAATGTTCTGAACTCTGTTGTGGTTTTATTTCATTATGTGTTTGCCTTTAGCTTGAATCTCAACTTTAATAACAGACATCATCATTCTTTCTGTTTTATCACTTGAATTCCAGACTCGCTGAGGAAGGCTGATGATGTCAGAGGTATTCTGTCCTTTGGTCTTCAGAACCTTCTGGGCCCTGAGTCTGATCTTCTCCAAACCAGCAGGTAAAGTCCCACAGATCTTTGAACAACACAGTGAGCTAACAGAGCACTTTTTTAAGATGTTAAAAAACCAAAACACCTCCTTTAATAGTGTCTCCATTAAACACAGGAGGACAGTGAAAATCATTTTAACTATTGGTTTAAAAAAAGACAAAAACAGTTTGGAGGTAGGCTACATAATTCTGGACTCTGTCGAAAAGAAAAGATTATTTTTTACCAAACTTATCAGTGGTATTAGCCAAAAGACGGCTAACTTTGGTTCAATCCGGCTAGATTTGTGTCAAACTCTGACATCACACTACTACCACAGTCAACAGGTCATATTGGACAGATGAACTGTTTTTTTATTCTTTTAATAGAATTTAAAAAACAAACAAAATAAACAAATTATTTTGTGATTTATAAATATAAAGCATTAAAAAACAATCTTTGAAATCCTGCATGATTAATCTTTAAATGACTGGAGAACCATGAGTTCTGTTAAAGATCGTTTTGTCTTGGAAATTCGACGTCATATAGTATGTTCCTACCCCATCTAGTGGAGATGTTATACAATTACAAAAAAATAAGAGAATCAAGTTATAATAATAATTTTGAAGTCGTGATATAAAAGAAATGTGTCCATAAATCATCATTTGGGGGGGGGGGAGCAATAAGTCATCAGTTAAACTGTGACATGTTGAGGGAGACATAAGAGACGAGCAGCCAGTGGTAAACATTTCTTGCCTACAAATAAGAATTGTGGAGAATCTCAAATAAGGAGAAACGTCATCATCTGCAGCTTCAGCAGCAAAGGTCGTCACAACTGGGACAGTGAAAAAATGTAAAATAGTAAAAAGAATAATGTCATAAATTCAGTAGAATAAAGTAGTAAACCTTATTATGAAAAATAATATAAATAACATATAAAAAATATAATATAAAAAACAATGACGCGACTCAAATTATTCTCATAATTTAAGATGTTTTAATTCCCAACACTCATCTGTCAAGGAATGGTTTCTAAGAATATAACTGCAGTGTTTTCACAGGGGTTTTCTTTCACAGAGTAGAATTCTTTCAGCCTTTTAAAGTGAATGTAATCATTCTGTCTCACATGAAGATTCCACCGCTGTGGTGTGAATGGAGTGAATGGAGTGAACGTCAACACGTCAACAAAAACAGGCCAGAGCAACTTTTACATAAAAAGACTTTTATTAATATTAATATCATAGAAATACATTACATCACAGTAAACACTGCTGGACAAAGGACATGTAGTGTAGAGAGGACGTGTGCAAGAGAACGTCTGTGTGTGTGTGTGTGTGTGTGAGTGAAACAGTTAAAACATGTTTAAATACAGTCAGTACTGATACAAGAGCAGATAATAAGAATGAGTTTATACCACAGTGTTAGTTCACGGTTAAATGCTGTGCTACATGTGTGTTTGTTTGTGTGTGTGTGTGCGTGTGTGCGTGCGTGTGTGTGTGTGGGTCAAATGTGACATTTTGCAGACGGAGACAAAGACAGAGAGAAGGTTGAAGGTAGGAGTTAAGGCCCAGGATTGGTTCGTTTGGTGGATCAGTTCTCCAGAAAGCTGGTGTGGACCTGACTGGTTAGCAGCTGTGGTGGTGTCACCTCCACCCACCACTCATGAACAAAGCAGAGAAGGACCAATCAGAGCAGCCTGGAGAACATTACCACGTTTCTGGAGAAATTTTAAAAGCCTGTCTCCTCTGGTCCATCATGCAGCCAGTCATATTACACTTTGGTTGAGATGTGTCCCACATATTCTGGGAACCAGATGTTGGACGGCAGAGTAGCATAATTAGTGACTGTATGGGTTGTTTGCCCTGTAACTGGGCCAGACTGGCTGTGTTGAAAGAAAGGGATGTGATCGTGAGATGCTGTTTGACCTTTGACCTAAGTGGATAACCTCATAAATACTGGACCATAAAAACTATGGATAGTTTTTCTCTGATGTATTTTCTGACCTTGACCTCTGCGTCTGTTTGACCCTGAAGAAGAAGAAAGTAAAGAGTAAGAGTCTGAGGGTTTGTTTACACCTGTGTATGTGAATGGGACACCTTCATCCACTCCGTTTCCTAGGTGGGCGTGGCTTATTTGGCAGTGATGACCACCATCACATCAGTGGTGACATGAGGCACCGCCCCATCCTCGTCTGAGTCGCTCTCGTCTGAGTCGCTGTCAGCGGCGCCGGGTGTAGCCGTGGCCTCCTCACTGCTCTGACTGTCCTCGTCCTCAGAATCCACACTGGCACTGGCGCTCTCGTCCTCCTCCTCCTCCTCCTCCTCCTGGGTGGCGCTGGAGCTTTCGCTCTCACTTGTGGTGGCGTCATTGGCGTTCTCCTCCTCTGGAACAAACGCCTGACGAGGGCTGATCTGCAGGTCCTGTGTGACGTCAGAGGAAGTGTCAAGACCCTGGCTCTCCACCTCAGGAGTGCTGGTGTCCTCCTCCAGGAGGTCAGAGTGGACCTGGATAGCCTGCAGGGAGAGCAGTAGATACAACTTACACTCTGAGATGGTAAAGAATTTTATTTTCTAAATAATAATTTAATTAATGACACAGAAAACATTACAGATAAATGTTAACCCAGAAATATTTGTTTGCCAATAACATTAAAAATACGAATTCATATTTGAAATGAAATGATCCAACAGATTACTATCCTTCAGGACAGAACACCTGTAGGTTTGTAGGTTCTGTAGCATAGAAATATGAAATATAGAGATTGTTCAATCTGATACTCAGGATCAGTATTAGTCCCATATTGGTCAAAAATATTTGTATGATCCGATACCTAGCCAAAATGCTCAAATTAGCTTTGCATTGTATTGTTGTATGGAGCCATCCCTAATGAAAAAACAATAACAATCTAAACAACAATGAAAAATTACAAAAATTAAATGAGCCCAATAATCACAAAAAGTCCAAAACCAAAAGTCTGGTCTTATGTGGACATAGACAACAGAGTCTGGACTTTGACCTTTGAAGGAGGTTCACACAGATGTTTATTGTTAAGTGAATATTGTCTCCGGGTCAATCTGAGTTAGATTCAGTTTGGAATTCACCGTCAAATCTCCCCCAGAATTCCAAGACTAACCTGTACCTTGTACACCTTCATGGACTTCTCCACGTCGTTGCCGTTGCTCTTGTCATAGTCCGTCTTCTTCCCGCTGTCGTAGTACTCGTAGGACTTGTAGGGAGAAGGAACCTTATGGTAGGACTTGTCCTCCACATAGATGGACTTGTAGTCACTGGGGTAACCTCCCAGACTGTCTCCACGTCCTGAGTCTGTGTCTGTGACGATGGTCGGCTCCAGAGGATCCACGGTGGTTTCTACCACAGGTTCATCTGTGACAGGGATGACGACGGTGGGAGCGACGGTGGAGGATTCTCCTGACTCGGAGGTGTCGTTGGAGTCGTTCTCATCTTCATCTGTGTCCTGGAAACGCAGAGAGGAAAGGTAAAATTCAGACTGCAGATTCCAACAGAGTTAAAGACTTAGGTTAGGAGTTGAACTTTTTTTGCTCACGTTCTCCTCTGAATCATCGTCATCATCATCACTGTCTGCACTGTCTTTACTGTCCTCACTGGTTGTGTCAGGGACAGCTGTGGCATCGAAGGTGCTGAATTTAAATTCCACAGCCGGAGCCTCTGCTGCCACCTGTGGTCAGGAACAGAAACATAAAGCTTTCTTGGCTCAACATTAAGGTGAAAGTTCAGATATTTACATTTAAACCAAAACCAAACCTCTTTGGGTTCTACCCTAGAACACACAGTATCTCACTAACATTGTCTCTCACCTGAACTTCCTCAGAACTCTGCTTGCTCTCATCTGATTCTGTAGCTGTGGAGACTGCTGGAACGTTCTGAAACATCGCAGACATACGGTAAAATAGGTTAGTTTTCTTTTTTTTCCTTTGAGCCAGTGTTTCCACAAGCAATGTTCAAATGTTTGATCATTATTATTATTTAATTGTTATTTTACATTTTATAGTTTTGTTTTTTTTTAACCATTAATGCTTTTCATTTATTTTTACAAAAGTGTGATGGTTTTGTAACAGATGTAAACGTTATCCTAAAAGTTGGGCTGTATATACAGTACAATTTGAAAATCTGATTAATAACAATGATTTTTTTTATTACGGTGGGAGCAGGAAGTGATTAAAAACATTAAGGTTGAATAATTAACAACAATTGTTCAACTTCAAATTACACAGAACTCTTTAGTAATAGCATCATAAAGACGAAAAGATCTGACAGACCGTTAAAAATGAAGATAAATGGAAAAAAAATTCTTAACTTCTTAGACAAATAATATAAATATAAAAGAAGTTCACCTGTATTTGTGCTGCACGGAAACGAGGACCCCAGGCCACGGGTTTCCTCATGTAGCGAGGGGGAGGTCGTCTCACCTGTGGAGAACACAGTTTATTTAAGCACGGCCACAAAACCTAAAACCACCATCACTGCTCTTTATCCACAAACTCACCATTTCTTCAGAACTCTCAGAGCTGCTGACAGAAACTCTCCTCGCCTAAAACACAAACCATGGCAATTCAGGAGAAGGACAATCTCTCACGACAAAAATCATCTTAACTCAGTCCTTATGACATGTTCTTTATATTAGGACGCACTCACCGGCCGACAGAGAACTGTGGCAAAGAGCAGGATGAAGACCACAGCCACTTTCATCGTGTCACAGTCTAGACAGTTCATCACAAAAGACAAACGTTCAAGAATATTATTAAAAACTGAACTAAAATGTTAGCCAAATCCTAGCTATCTGACAATGCAGCAGAACAGTCTCTCCACAGAATGAACTAAAATATAACCAACAAGGAGAGAGACGGTGCTGGTTTGGTCCACATTTTAAAATGACCTCCTATCACTCAGCCACCAGAGAAAAGCTCTGCCTTAAACCACGTACAGTAGGTCCTGTTGGCTACAGCCCACAAACTGGGACACAGCTGCAGTACAGTCCCCACAGTCTGTGGTCCTAGACAGGTTTTGGCGTTTAAAGCGGTGTCATCACCCAGCATCTTCTCTTTAACTGCAGCTCGGAGGTCTCATTCTGTCTGACCTCAACCCCCACGCCACCTCCCACCCAAGATGCCAACACAGATTTTCACCAAAAAATAAGGTCTGTAGTGGTCACATGACCCCTAACAATCGGTGTCACTTCCTGTCTGAGACCTTGGTGTGTCGCAGGAAGTCATTACAGGTTAAATGACAGAGCAGGGCCCTGAACGCCTCGTTTCCCCTGTGATCTGATGTGAGAAAATCATTTCTGAGGTGTAATTTAGAAAAAGACCAACCTCCATGTGAGGAGTTCAGGGAACAAAACCAGAATAATTAAAAGTTACCCCAGAGACTAGTTTACATTTTCATCAATCAAAGTGCAAAAAGAACTCAAAAACAGTATTTACGGTTTACAGAAAGCAAGAAAGAAAAAAAAAACGTTTTAAAATTCCATACAGGTTGAAGCAGTAGAGAAGAGAGGGTTGTCATTTTGGAGTCTTATTTCCAGGTTATAGGTGTTAGGTCTGTCATTAGCCCCTCGCTCTAATGAGCGTGAAGAGATACGCGCGCGTCATTTGTCACGACAAATTCCACGTTTTAAACTGTTACGTTGAAAATTGTAAAAAAAAAGTCCTGAGCAAATAAGAACCACAAGAATATTCAACTTCAAAATGTGTATAAACACAAAGAAGAGCTAGAAAAAAAATAGATTTATAATAATGAAACCAGAAAATAACATATTTTGTAACATATTCAGATAACAAAACATACTTTTATATTCATTACAAATTAGTATAACTGTGGAGAGCCAACGGAAGAGTCTGTTTATATTTTGTTTTGGACACAACTACATCATGTGAAGAAAAGAGTCTTTTCCATGTGCATTTATTTACTGTAGTTGTATTTTAATTATCAAAAAATAATCACGATGACCCTGCTGACAGATTTTTACACTTTATAAAAATATGTTAGCATGGGTTCATTGACTTTTGTCAGTAAATCCTCCTGAATAGCCTCAGCTGGGTGACCTGTATTTTTAAATTTATTAAATTTTTTTTTACACAGTTCACCCCCAGACAGCACTGTAGTAACACTGCTACAGTTACTTTAACTGTTGTAAAGTTCTACTATTCCAAAAATATTTTACACACACACACACATATATCTATATCTGCTCTGATTTTGTCATCTTTGTGTGAGTATGTGTGTGTGTGCGTGTGTGGGAGTGTCGTCCTCCATCTTTAATGACTGCCTTGTCCTATACTGTGTAATTCAGATGGATATAAGTGGAAAAGCCACAACAGAAACATAACAGACGCCCTATGGCTGCAAATGTATGTGTGCGTGTGTGTGTGTTCAGACTGATTTTCTGTCTTTGTGGGGAACAAGTATGATCTAGTTTACAGTAGTGACATCAATTTACAGTTTAAGTAGTATCTCTTAGTTCCAACAAGATGTCAACTAAACCTCATCAAAACACGTCCATTAAAAAGTGGCTTATGAATTTAAATTAAAATTAGAATAGGAAAAGTGATTACTAACCGACAACAAACAGAAAAACTTGGCCACAACACATGTCAAAGTTAACCTGCAAATGGTTAGCCTCTAAAAATGGTAGCCAAACATGGGCGGTAGCAGGTGGACAGTTAGTTCACTTTTACCAGTATCAGCTACTACTTAGACAAGTGAAGATCAACTCATGTTTGTTATTTAACTAATTAAAGACAACTTGAAGTAAAAACTTTTTAGTTCTTGCTCCAGAATGAAACGCTGGGGTTTGAAGAAGATGCTGAGGTTTTTAAAAACTTTCTTCTGCTCTTCAATTAAAAACCACTGTACATCTGTACGTGTGTGTGTCACACACATATACATACAGACTGTGTGGTTAACCAGCGCCATCTCTGGTCAGATCACACAAGTAACGCAGAGGTTAACTTTCTGTAACTTTCTGTAACAGTTCCTCCTCCTGACCTATAGGTGTCACTGTAACACTAATGAAAAAGATCATTCACTCCAGTTTAGGCACTCTTTTTAGTTGTTTTTTTAATTGGAAAAATTCTTGAAAATGAAAATGTTCTTTTTTTCAATCTATCATTTATATAAAGGATATAAATATGGATTTATTTGTCATTAAAAGAAATACAAAAGGTTTGGTAAATCTTTAAAAAAGTTTAAAAACAACATTAAATTGTAAAGAAGATTTTGTGAATTGCAATAAAACATATTGCTTTTGAACATGCAAAAAAGGAAGTACAAATAACAAAACACTCAGAATAATATTTATATTAATTTGAATACAAACGCATTCAAATAACATTTTACTCTAGATTCACTGTAATTTACATTGTTATTGTTTGTTTTACATTCCCTCCCTTATGGAAACTGAACTAATTTACCTCCCAAAAAATAATGCAATTAGATTCAAATAATTACAATCTGCATCTAGTTTGTCAGTGAAAAACTTTTCACAGGCTGCAGGACAGAAGAAGTGACTCTCTCCAGTGCAAAAAAGAAAACATTTCAAATTGATTTCTTGAAATCTGACCTGGTTTGCTGCTGCAGGAATCTCGAGTGGTTCTCTGTGTCTCTAGTTTATCTCCTCTTCTCGGTGGTGACTGATGATGAAGATGCTGCAGATGTTTGCTGCTCTCTGATTCTGCTGCTCTGGTTATAAACGCTGCAGCTTCGCCTCGGCAGCCAATCAGCTGCCAGTCTGTGATTTTCCTGAGGTTAACCGCCTTCTCCATCTCTCCCACTCTTCCTGTGGTTGGTGCTGTGGCGGTGGTGGTGCGGGGGTACACACACACACACACACACTAGGGTTTGGTGTGTATGGAGTTAATTTAAGGACATGCAGTGGCAGGCTCTAAGGGAAAAAACAGCAGCAGATAGAGACAAGTGTGTGACACTGATTCAGCTTCCTCATAGACAGAGAATCATCTGACTGTGTGTGTGTGTGCATGTGTGTGAAATCTGAGTTAAAGTAAAATGTTGTGCTGAACTAAATGTTAGATTTAGTTTAAAGTTACATTAGAAATAAACAGAATGATTCACTTCCAGTGTGATTGTTTAGCATAATGACACACTGCACACATGAAAACATCCACAGTTAAGACACGGAGAAAGTCAGATTAATCCACTAAGCAAGAGACCGAGCAAATAACATCTATATCAGCTCAAATTTGCATTGCTTCAACGCCGTAATGATTATTTTATATCACTTTTCTAACGGGAAAGTGTTGTTTATAAACAGTCCCACACCAAAGTCCACAGACAAAGTATGTTGGAGTTGATGCTCAGATTTACCTCAATTACACAAACTGACCAGAGGAGGCAGTAGTGAGACAACAGGTCCTACATGCTATGATGAAAAATTAGTAATTACTGATTTTCTCTCTGGACTTGAGTGCAGTAATATTTTCGGGAGGGTTGGACATTATAGACACTGATAAAAGTGGCTCTCATGATTATTGTTTTGATACATTTGACAGGATTTGAAACTATTGGTTTTTAATCTTAATCTGTTAACCTAATGCGATTTTAAAAGTTTAGAATAGAAATAGACAATAATATGATGTGGCCATGTTTTACACTGAGCTGTTTATATAGTGAGAAGACAGTCTCGTGCTGCAGCTGAGACATTAGCATATGAGCTAAAAACAGCTAACAGGCGCTAACACAACATGTCTTCACTAATCTGTGGATAAAAACACTGGCGCAACCTAACATTTGTGTTAAACCAAACTTCCAAAAAGAGAGGTTAAAAGTATCTTAAAGCTGTAACACAAGTTTTTAAAGAAACTGAACTGAGTGAGTGTGAAGCAGCTTTAGCAGCAGTTAGCTCAGAGGCTAAAATCCAGACACAGAGTTTTTCTGTTTATTAACATTTAAAAAATGAATTTGAAGAACTTGATCAGAGGCAATAAATGATGAAACCTCAGAGTTTAGAGTGGTTCAGTTTAGTTTGGTGAAACTGTAAGAGTCATTTGATTCTTAGTTATTTGATTTGTTTGTTTTGTTGTTTTTGACATATCACAGTGCAGATTTGTGATGAATTCATTTCTTCACAACAGAAATAAACAGACTGTAGATTCAGAACTGATGTTTTTGGTCTGAAAACATTATTCCATACAGTATGTAGTAGCTGATTCTCAGTATTTTGTATCTTATTTTGAAAAAAGAAGATAGTGAATATATAACATTATTTTCGTGATGTATTGTGTAAACACAATATAAGACTGACCCTAAGAATCAGGGTGTGTCATTAACTTGAGTAAAGATACATTTTCTCCTTTCCAATGAAAGTAACGAAACATAAATAAATATATGAAACTAAACACTTCTGCTCATCGCGCCTCATGTTTATCATAGACTCTCAGTAACTGTCAGCTTCAGGTCCAGACACCAAGGCATTTTTTACATTTTTTAACCTAATTGGTCTTGAAGACACATTTGTTTTCCGACACAGAAATGTTGAAGGTGATTAAAGATGATGTGAAGTTTCACCTGAACCAAACCTACAATTACAGTCAGAGGTCTGTGTGTGTCTGAGCTGATGTCTGACACTTGAACACACATCTGTATACATACTGTACACTGCATACACACCCACTGGATACACCGACAGGCCGACTGAACGTTCACAGCCTGCAGCTCATACTGTAAATGGAGTTTTCATCAGGCTGTTTTTAACTGAGCGCCTGAAGGAAAACATGAAAAATTCCAAAAATTCAAACCAGAAAGTGAAGCAACAAAAACATTAGAATTATTTCCTATTTATCATTACATGATTCATAAAATGCTAAAAAATATATATTGTATGACTTTTTACTACAAAGTTTTATTTGTTTCATTTTATGACTTATAGAAAATAATGTTTTTACATTTATTTATGTAATATTATATTATATTTTTAACCACAGGAGCAATAATAACTCAGTGTATGTGTCTGTGTGAGGGTGTGTGTGTGTCACCCAGCAGACTGAGTGATGAGTCTGTGGTGACTGTGTCAGAACACGTATGAAATTTGAACGTCTGTGCTGCTCACATAAATCTAATATATATATTACATACATATGTTTGTGTCAAGTGCTGGAGGTGGCAGAGTTGAAGATGTTAAGATTCTCTTTAGGAGTGACAAGAATGGACAGGATCAGGAATGAGGTCATTAGAGGGACAACACAGACAGGAAGGTTTGGAGAAAAAGCTAGAGAAGCCAGACTGAGATGGTTTGGACATTGGTAGAAGAATGTTAGCGATGGAGCTACCAGGAGATATATGGATGCTTCTGACCATTGGTCATGTGATGATTCATGTTGCACGTATGTTCGTGTGACATTGACGGCTCTGAAGAAGACGGCCGAGGCGAATCAAAGCAGCGGTGGCGACAGTGAAACGGTCACACGTACGAGCTGCACGGAGACTCTGAACTCCTCCAGTTTCCTGAAGCAGGAATAAAAACAAATAATAGGTGTGGTGAGAAGCAGGACTGTGAAGAGTTTATGTGGAAAAAAACACTTTAAAACCTTCACGTTTCATTGGTCAATAAAACATGACGGTCTGAGAGGAGACAAAAGAGCCAGAAAAACAGACAGTGTGTGTGTGTGTGTGTGTGTGAGAGAGAGCATGTGTGTTTGTGTCCATCCAACCATAAACACTGATTCACCTTCCAGACCAGAAAACACAACCACAGAAATATCAGACTGATGTCACAGTCTGATCACTGTCCCTTTTATGGTGTTTGAAAACATCTGGATATTAAAGTCCACCGCACCAGTATGTGTGTGTGTGTTTGTGTTTATTTACATTTATAGTTAGGACTAATTACTGTGAACACAAAAATTTAAAAATAGAAGAAATTCACATGTTCTATTTCTTTAGGTTTTTTCTTCTTTTTCTTTGCATCCTTCCTTTCTTCATCATCATCGTCCTCTTCCTCTTCTTCTTCCTCTAATACTTCTTTTGTTATACTCTATTGTACTTCTTCTGTTTGTACTACTACTTCTTCTTGTCTTTTTCTTCTGTTGATTCTTCTCTTCTTCACTTTCTTCAACACTACATATAAAAATGTATTTATTATTTATGGTTTTTTTTCTATTTTAATTTTGATTTGAAATGAATTTGTTTCCGTCGCTTGTTTAATTTTAATATAATAGTATTGCTCAGAAACTGACAGTAAAACGTTGTCACTCCAGTACTGGTCAATAAATACTTCGATCATTAAGATCAACCTCATGTTTGCTGATCATTAAACCCATCACAGTATTTCTTTAGATCTTCTTCCTGCGTTTCCTGTCAGTGTGTTGATGCCTGACGTCCACTTCGTTTCCTGTTTCCCTCTTGGTTTTGTCCACTCTCCTCGTCAGTGTATATCTTCAGGACTTTCTGTTTGCATTTGGACTCTTTTCCAGTGGATTTAACATGTTCTCTTTTTAGACTGTATTGTGTTGTATAATTACATCCTTCAGCCAAAAGGGTTGTTTTGGCTCCTTTCACAATTATGAGAAACATCATTCGAAAAACTAAAACACTTGTTGCGAATGAAATGGTCTGTGGATGGATTTTCATGGCACAGGAACTCGAGCATGCTGATGTTTGTTGATGGGACCTGATGGTTCGGAGTAAAAGCCTTAAACTGAGCAGAACCCTTTACTTTCCAACATGATTTCGACTACATTTAGTCATTTGCTCTGTCTACAGTTGTTCCACCTGCGTTCAGTGTTTTTTTTACTTAATTGTTTTAATTGTTTGTTCAAATGTACTTGAGAATCACAAACTGGCCACAGGGGGCAGCAGTGGGAGCTGCCTGTGTTTCTGCGCTAAAATTATTGATTTTTTTTCTGTGTACTTTGGTGAGGGAGATGATTGATTTGAAAACCTCAGTTTCTTGTTGAAATGTTAACAAAACAGAAAGTTTAGACTTATATTAGAGGAAGTTGTAAACTGAACCTTTAATAATTTGGTAACGTAGCTGGAATCACCTTTTTTCATGGAGTTTTCAGCAGTTCTTGAACATGACTTTCCTTCAGTACAGGACTGGGCTTCATCACATTTACTACTACACTACTGTACTTTATGGTCATGTAATGACGACCTCCAAATGTGGAAACCTGCGTTTTTAGTCGACTAAATACAGAATCCAGGATTTGAAGAAATCTGATCCTCAGCACAAGGTGCAAATTTGAGGAATAACATGTTTTTCTATGAGTTTTTTATATACAGTATGAATGTTGGCATCGACGTCAGTCTCATGCACAGAGATGCAAAGCCGGTCTGTGTGTGTGTGTGTGTGTGTGTGTGTGTGTGTGTGAGTCAGTGCTGGTTCTTTTCTACGACCTTCCTCAGACATTCCTACCCTAATTATGCACCTACAGAGAAAGCGTGTGTGTGTGTGTGAATGGGGGTGTGTGTGTGTGCGTCTTCATTTTTTGGCACGTGTTTCAGACAAATGATGTCTTTTGTTGACTCTGTCTGCTGATGTAATTACTGCTGCCGCAGATTTTAAATTTCTGTCAATCGTTTTGTTTTTGATGACAGTCTGTAGATGAACACACACATTTCAGATCTGTTTTCACTTGTTTTCTCCAACTCTCTCGTTTTTATGACAGTGAAAAACAACTTCAGATCAAAATAGAGTTCATCTTTGTTTTGTTTGCATTTTCCTGCTATTGTCGAGTGTTTGTCTTTCAGCTACTACTGTGCTGTAAAGCTGTATTTCTGACAAACCTTCTAATGTTTTTGCCAAGTGTAGTGGGACCGTTGTTCTTTTCAGAGAACAGTGAGTCGAAGCTGTAGTGTCATAGATTGTGAGTAGTATTAAAATCTGTGCATGAACATATCTGTCCAGTATGAAACTGTGTGTTGATCACAGCTGTGATTTAAGGTTTTGATGGGCAGAAGAGAAACTTTTATTTTGAAAAGTTTTATTGTGCGGCAGCGTTTTTATGTTTGGTTTTGACTGCCTTAAAAATGGTGCTGGCGGGTGTTTCTGGGTTTGGGTGAGAAGATTCCGCTGTTGTTGGACCGTTCTGAGGCTGGTTCAGGACAACAGACACAGGACAGGTGTTTTCTTGTCAACTATCAGAAAATTAGGGTTAAAATTTGTCGTCAAAACTTGACGGAAATGTATATTAATAGAGAACAGAAGTTCAGCTGCTGTGATGTAGCCATGAGGTTTAGCTTTTTTGTTTGGTTTGCGCTTGAACAAATCATTTTCCTGGTGAGACGATGCTGCATGGTAACTGTTACCTACGTCTGTCACCTGTTACCATCTGACAGCAGGTTTACGTCGATATTGTAGCTCCTTATTTCATTTATTTCAGGCTACATGTGGTAGAGTTTCCCACAAGTGCCTGTGTAGTCTGAGCTAAATCCAGATCTGGGTGTGGCAGCAGAAAGAGCTACTTGGGGTATTTTAGTCTGTGAGGATGCACAGCTGTGCACAGAGGAGAAAATTGAATTTTTACAGGCTTTACGTCCAGGGTTGTTATTATCGTCCATACACTGCCTGCGTAACATGGAAAGTGAAGCCTGTCGAAGCTCAATAGAAGGAGGTTTTAGCCACCAGGGGGCGAGTCTGTTCATTTGATTTTTCTTCTTTGACAACAGCAGCAGCAGGTTATCGGTTCATACGTGAGTGAGGTTCAATCCCAGTCTGCTGTTTGTTTTGGATGGCAGAGTAAATGGTACTGTTCAGTTCTTTCTAACAACAGTTGTGTCCTCATATTGTCTCCGTCCGTCTGTGGTGTCGGCCTCAGGGTCAGGAAGTTCACCACAGGTTTCTACCTTTTCATTCTCCTATTCTTCTGCAGAATCACTCTGTAAACTGTGGCAGTGACTGAGGAGAAAACTCTCTGCGCTGTGGTTTCACCAGGTCACGGTGTAAACCAAGAAAGGAAAACAGAAACTTCAGGCGGCCAGGTGTGTGTGTGCGCGTGTGTGTGTGTCCTCAGCCGGCTCAGTGTCCAACATCATACAGTGTCAGAGTTAAAGTTATTCTTCTTAATCACTGAATGTGGAACAAATCCATCCGTTCCTTCTTTTCTCTTCTCTTTTCCTTGTTTTGCGTCACCCCCTAGTCTGTTTGGCGCCCCCCAGAGGAGGTGAGCCTCACTCTTAATCCATTAGTATTGATTATAGTATAGCACATATAGATTTCCCAGATTAATATTTGTACAGACTTCACGGTTGGTGGTCCCGGCTCCAGCTCCACATCAGTTTGAGGGTCTTTGATGGTGGTTTTATCAAAATTATAATTTGAATCATAATATTAATACATAAGTAGCTCATGATTGGTTGGTGTTTTAGCTCTAAAAATAAAGTCATGTCTTTTGTATATAATTCGAACAAAACAATAACAAGAATAATTTATAATAAGTTGTTGACGTTGAACCTGGTGGATTTGTGTTGACTGGTGTGGTCAGTCTGACAGTTAGAGGTCACAGTCACCACTCAGAGCCTCAGACAGAGGATCGTCTACTGGTGTACACACACACACACACACACACACTCACACACACACAGACAGACAGACAGACAGGAGACGATCACCGTGGTGGTTCTCAGCCATAATTACCATCAACTCATCAACTGGGTCAGCTTGGCTTTGGGGGAAAGGTTTTCACAGCAGACACAAACAGTCCTGGCTGAAACAGACAAGTGAAACATGAGCATCATTTTATCATCTGTCCACAGACGCACAACACAGACGCACAACACGCACACACACAAAGTGGAGTGGAAAAGATTATCTGTGGTCCAGTTGGTGCACTCCACGGCTTCAGGATAAAAATATATATTACTTTATCACTTAACTGATTTGTGTGTGTGCATGTGTGTGTGCATGTGTGTGTGCATGTGCATATTTGTGTGTATGCATTAGTGTGTGTGTGTTTGTGTGTGTGGTCAGTGACAGCAGACTCATTGTCCTACAGAAAAAAAGCACTAAACTAAACCATAAAACCAAATGTGTTTTTGTGAAGCTGCAGATGTTTGTCTTCAATGTGTGTGTGTGTGTGTGTGTGTGTGTGTGTGTGTGTGCAGACTCTTTTCCAAAGTTCCCTGAGCGTATACATGGGTGTAGGTGTGTGTGCTGTAGGTTAGACGTGTGTGTGTGTGTTTGTGGTCACTGGTGTCTTTATTCCTGACCACAGACACAACCCAGTCTGAACAACTCTTTCTTTCTTTCTGCCTTTTTTTTTTTACCTTTTTTTAACAACTCTTTGTCTGATTTATTTTTAACCTTGTTTTAGAGGATGGACTCCTTTTAGGTCAACATTACGTCTGACTTTTTAATGGCTCAAACCTTTAAAGACTTTGTGAAAGGTCGTAGTGTGTCCATCTGAGAAGTTCTGTTTGGTTCCAGTCTCTGTCCTGGCGTCACCTTCAACACTTCTGTCTGCTCCTGGAGCCGACTTCTCTGTTTGAGTTCAAAGACTCTGCAGCGTGGCCGCAGAGGTCCTACTCACTTCAACTCCCAGCTCTTTGCTGCCGTTGGTCTGGTTCACTTTGAACAGTAACTTGGTTAAATATGATTCACAGTTGTCACCTGACGTTGGCCTAAAATATTTGTTCTTTAAAAACTAGCGGTGCCAAAAATATGAACCCTTTTAGTCACATGATTGTTACATAGTTGACTGACATTTAATAACAAATTATAGATTTTATATAGATTATAGATTATATATAAAGATGTGTTCAGATGAATGTATAGATTATTGGATCAATTATTAATTAATTTCACAAATGTATATATATATATATTTATATATGAATGTATACATGTGTATACAGTATATTTTACAATAATTCATTGTGATTATTCTTTGTGTGAGGTGATTGCACATACGCAGACAAATGCTAATGAAAGTTAGCCATTGAGAATTCACAAGTAGAGACAGCAACGTGTTGAGGAAACTACGTTGTTTCCCTTTTGGTTTTTCTTTGTTGCTTACCGTATCTGTTGGACACACGTCTTTGTCCAAATATGCTACTGTATTGAAGTGGAGCGGTGTTAGCTCTAGCCTTCATCGTATTGGAGTTTGTGGTGTTTGTGGTTTTCAGGTGGTTGAATCAGTCAGTTGTGTTGTCAGTTGCGTTGCCCTGTGGCGCCAACACAACTCTACAACACTGCATGTCATTTCTCTCATCTCACTCTCACATTACTGACTACATTTGAGGTTGCCCTTGTTGCTCACTGCAGGGAGCACTTATTTCTTAATTAGGGCACCTTTTGGTTTTGCCCCCTGGTGATTGGCTGAGAATTGGTCGAGAAAGTGCTTGATTTCATCTGCGAATTTTTAAGTGTTAATATCACTGACTATCATCTTAATTTAACGGTGTCAGCCAAAATTGTGATCATGATTAAAATTCTATTAACTGTGCAGCCCTAATATATATGTATGTGTGCTTGTGTAATTATATGTAAATACAAATGCCTAATTTGACACTATTACTATAAACTTTAACAATTGAATGCATTAAAAAGATATTGACTGCGTATTGCACAGACTGACCAAACATGCGGAGGGCGTGACTGGTTTGAGGCTCAGCGTCCCTCACAGACAGAAATAGTTTGAATGCACATTGAATAAAAATATGTCTTCCGGCCGTTCATTCCATGACATAAAATTGATAATGTTAGGGTTTTTTTTTTTTTTTTTTTGTATTTTCTATCAAAGGAAACACAGCAGACATAATCACACAGTTCGTCCAGCGTCTCCTCAGGAATTTGTTCTGTTGTGACCACAGAGGGCCACTGCAACGCCTTTACATGGAAAATACAACAGGAAGTGATGTGAAGTTCTGTGACCTCACCAGAGAAAACACCTCGGGTTTTTAGACTGTGACCAGAATGATCAGCATCCAGACGGGTAGGTGTGGAAGTGGAGGTGGGGGTGAGAACACAACCACGATGAACTGCTGATGTGTGTAGAGAAAACAGAGGAGGAGACATCACTGTTGGTTTAGATGGTAAAATGAAAAAGGTCAGACAACAATGACCGCTGACTGTGGACTAATACTAATAATAATAATAGATAGAAGGGTCGACCTGTGATGAGTTCCATCTGTTTACAAACAATTCAAAAGAAACAGGGATGTGACCCAGTGATGTCCAAATCTTAGTTTTTGGACCAGTTCCTGAATGAGTTGCTGTTTTTAACAAATTCAACAATGTTTGTCGCTGATGACACTAAACATCTTTCCTTTAGCTGAAGTCACAGACTGACTGTAGAAAGTGTAGAAGTGTGTGGTTTGTCACACACAGGGGCAGACACACACAAAGGTCATGGTTTCAGAACCTAACCTCAGCCCAGGCCTCAGCCGTGTCCTCAGTGACTCGTGTTCTGGGAACTCACTGGAGAGGTGCTGACTCAGCAGCTGAAGTCAGACTCATCGGTGTACAGTACAGACCCCAGGTCAGGCATCATAAATCATGCTGTCAGATTAAATCATAAAGATGGAGCTCAGTCACTGACCACTGACCTCTGTGACCCTGCTGATCCAGGACACAGCCACAGGTCAGCACTTTCAACCACCGTGGTTTTACACCAATTATAAAAATAGTTATAAAAATGTATTCCCTAACAGAAAAAAAAACAATCAATTCTCACGTTTATGGATTGAAGAAGAACCTGGAGAACATCTCCACCCAGCGGGAGAACTGCATT
>NC_024320.1:5477805-5519386 GCF_000523025.1 Cynoglossus semilaevis
CCGTGAGCAAATGTTGTGTTTAAAAAGTCTTATGTCACTGATATGTCACCGTCTTCTCACTAACAGAACGGCAGCTCTCTCTGGAAAAGGCTACAATAATTACAGAGGAGGAGGAGTTTCCACATCTGAAGAGGAAGTATCCTTACATGGACACCAGTTCACTTCCACGTCTATCCCAGAGGTACCTCCATCTGCTGCTCTTTTAAAGTAAAAAATAAAGCTGAAAAACCAGTATTTTGTTACCTTAGGATCGCAAAATTGTTCCTGATAAAAACAATTTTTCAACTCATTATTATTCTTTTGAAAATTATGATTGAAAACACTGCACACAATCATAAACAACTGTAGTCTTTCACTTTGTATTTGCCAAAAATATCTGTGATGTCAAAAAGGGGTCGCAGGCCAAAAATGGTTGGAACAAACAAAAGGCCAAAATGGTGAAAGATCAAAAACCTTGAGAACAGACAGGAAGTCGGTGGCTCTGAGAGGAGTTTGTTTTTATTCACACAATGTTGTGTGAACCACGGCGGTTCTAAAGGACTCTTCCTCTGCTTTCATGACTCCTAATTGAATGTGGTTTTATTGTTGACTGCTGACTGTGGTTCAGACTGAAGGCTGTTTCTTTTTGTCCTTAATATTAGGAACAGACATGATCTTGTGTCTGGCTGTAAAAAAAGAAATTAAGCTTTAAAAGTTTAATGATAGGAAACACTCTGTTTCACTGTCTGTTTTGTTGTTTTTATCCAGTGCTGTTGTTGTTGCTGCTTTTATCACCGATGGGTCTTCTACTGGTCACACTTTATACTTCAACTGTTTAAGTTTAAAATAGTTTGTTTAAATAGTTTGTTGGAGGAGAGATGAAGGAAAAAAATACATTTAACACATTGACAGGTTAAAAAAGTGCATTACAAAAAAACATATCATTGTTTATTTTGTGCCTCTATTTTTATTATATACAATGTATTATCAGGGAGAGTATAAATAATATGCAGTCTGGAAAAAAGTACACCAGAACACCTTAAATTATTCTTAAAAGTAGTGAAGTGTAGTGTAGTGAAGTAAAAGTAATACATTTAAAAATATACTGTTCAAAGTATAGCATAGATACTCAAAAATTGTACTGTAGTACATTATTCAAGTAAATGTGCAGTGTTACTTGGAGACTGTCTGACGTGTGACATTTAACAAACACCGTTACAGTAACACGTTCTACGTGGATGAAGACATGACGAGTTAACACTCCGCTCGTACTGAAGCTAAATTTAGATTTGATCACTTAGTTGTGTTTCACTTACTGTCCGCTAGAGGTCGATATTGGACAATACATTAGACAGCTTGAACCTAAAGAAAGAGACAGTGTCTCAGGTCAACAATACAGCTGTGGTCAGAACAACTGACTGAGGTTTTATTGTCACACTGGCGAACCATCAAGGCCAGCAGGGCCTCAACAGAATCAGAGACTCATTTTTCAATATATTTATAATGAATATTTGTAAAATAATAAGACTATTCTGTTGTCATCATTCATTCTTGCTCTCTGATTTTCTATGGTTTCGCTGTTTCCAGTCACGCATACACGACTTGTTTTTTGTTGTTGTTGTTGTTGTTGTTTTTATCCAATCGTATTTCAATCTCACGTGTTGCCAGGGTTGAAAGAAATATTCCCTTCAGGTCTTCCGTGCAGGCGCTGGGAGTGATGAGAGGAGATTGTCTCTTTAACCAATCAGATTCTGAGTTGACATCATACTGGCATATTAAGGCCTTCTAGTTGGCTCAGAGCTACGCTGGCGATTTGAGTGATTTGATTGGATGGTTAGCGAACGCACTGTCTTGAATATCGAAAACTGCATTTAGCGACTTGCACGATAAAAAATAAAGTTTTCTCTCCGTCCACTGTTAACGCTGAACGGACATTCTGAGCCTAAAGCGATTTAAAACATACTATAGGACAGACTGGCCCTTTAGCATTAGCATAGTCGAGATACTTGTTGTTGAACTATCAAGGAAACAGAGGAGGGGGGTGTACAACTAGTTAGTTTTGGTGAGTAAAGTGCATTTTCTTTTTTCAATAACTGTCGCAGCTGTTACTAAATTGTGCTTCATGGGTTTGTTGTAATGGTGTTATTAAAGATACTTGAATTATCTAGGATATATATTATACCACATTTCTGCATAATAATAGTGTTTATATATAACCATACTGACGTCATTAAGATATTGCTGTATTCAGGCAGGGCGCCTAGAACTAGAACTGAAGGCTTTGATGAGAAATTGACAGTACGCCACTGTAATTACAATAATAATCATAATAATAAGATAACAACTATAAATTTATAATCCCCATGAGCAGGGGCGACGTTGCCCCTGCAGTATACGTAGTTGCCACTAGGTGGAGTCGTTGTATTTCTGTAATTTATTTTATTTTTCACTCTCTGGCCGACCAGCAGGGGATAGCAATCTCCTTTATTTGGAGACGCGGTAAGATAACGAAAATGATCATATGTTAAAATACATACACTGAATAAACAAGACTGGACAAAAGACGACACTAGACTAGACCTGCACAAACACTGACCTGAGTGACAGCAGTACAAAACAGACTCAAGTGGACGGTTTATTGCGTCTCTGACTGTTGCATTAGTTCAGTATTTCCTGTCAGTGTGATTCAAAAAAGTTCAATGTGTCTTTGTCCTCTCTGTGTACAAATCTTCTGAAAGCCTCTAGCTTTGGTTCTGTCAGTGAGATGATGAAAGTTGACTGTGTCTCTGACTCTTTGTTTGTGTGTCTTTGTCCTCTGTATCTTCCTGTCCTCTGTGTCTCTGCTATGGTTCTGTGTTTGCTGTCAGTGTGATAATAAATATGTAATGTGTCTCTGTCCTTTTGTCTCTTTGTGTCTCTGTCCTCTGTGGTTCAGTGGCTGCCGGCAGTGTGATAATTAAAGTTTACTGTGTCTTTGTCCACTGTGTCTCTGTCCTCTGTCTTCTATGTCTCTGTTGTGGTTCAGTGTTTCCTGTCAGTGCGATAATAATAGTTCACTGTGTTTCTCTCTGCAGAATGGTGGGTGGAGGAAGAGGAGGAGCTGTAAGGACACGTGGGACGAGAACTTCAGAGACAGTGTCACTACAGAGGAAACAACAAAGTCAACACACACACACACACACACAGATAAAAAAACACAATACTTCTCCTCAGGATATTTTTAGGTTTTTACATGAAAATGCCACCTGTCATTTAAACTAGCGTGGCTAGTTATCATAGCTAACTCCTGTTAAAGGGACTTAACCTTAACACAGCTTTTTATTTTTTGCAACTTCTGGTAAAGATGAAAAATAAGCTGAAGATCACAGTAAATGCTAAGATTAAACACTGACTAAACAGTTTGCGGCTTTTTGTGCTTCTAGACACTGCTTCCCACGCTGGGCTCATTTCTGTGTTTTATTTTTCCACTCTAAAGTTAGACCTGAGTTAACCTGCAAAGAGCGCACATGTTTAACCGTGGTAAAATTGTTACAAAACAAAACAATGTTATTGTGGTTCGTGTCAGATCAACCGTAACCTAAACACCATGCACTTGAGATGTTAACGTTTATCAAAACAAATTTGGCTAAATGAATCTTTAAAACAAAAGAGTTTTGTTTTCTGAACTTAAAAAGGGAAAATCTGCAGCTCAGGAAGTTGATGGGAACACTGTTTGTGGTGTGTTGATGAATCACTGGTAACATATAGTGTTTAAAAAAAAAAAAAACAGGCGTAGGTGTAGATTTAGTTGGTAAAAATGTCATTTTGAAAATGTCACACCCGAGTTGTTTACTGAACCATGCGATTTTCTCTTTGCTCTCTGCCATCGCCTCCTCCTTTAAATTACCACACACACCTACAGGTTTCTCCTGCTGACGTCCCCACATTCAGAAGAAACCAGCATCATGCAAATTCACGAAGCGGAGGTAAAGGTAACATAGGGTGGAATTAT
The DNA here is from genome assembly GCF_000523025.1 of Cynoglossus semilaevis. Lineage (NCBI taxonomy): Eukaryota > Metazoa > Chordata > Actinopteri > Pleuronectiformes > Cynoglossidae > Cynoglossus > Cynoglossus semilaevis. The sequence continues at coordinate 5,481,776 of NC_024320.1, forward strand.
TTTTATCCCCCTAGAACACTGCTTCTGCTTCGTCTGCTCAGGCAGACGAAGCAGAAGCAGCGCTGGTGGTCACGTGTCCACAAACAGGAAATGTAATGACTAGCAACCTCATTTCAGTGGTACATTTATGTAATTGCTGCTGGGGAAGTTTCAACCTGAGATCAGAATTAATTCATTTGCTGCCTCTTTATTCTTTCTTCAGAGTCACAGTCTGAGCTGTAGCCCTTCAGGACAGGTTACAAACAGAACAGGTCACCAGTGCAGTGGTTCTTCACCTTATGACACTCTCCCAGGACCACCAGAACTCCAGAGTTCAACCCATGGACCATTTTTGCTGTAAAGAAAGAACCACTCCTCCTGTGTGTGACCCCAAATGTCAACATTAAAGGGATTATTAATGACATTAGTTTAGGTCCGTAACAGCAGAAAATACAGCCGGAGGTCAGACATCAGATGAAGGTCACTTCTCTACGATGCTCATGAACAACATCAGTGAAAGTAGGCTGTGTTAGGACCAGGAACGTCTTTCGTGTGGATCAATACTGTTCCTACATTATGACTCTGTCCTGGTTCCTACTGACCCAGCTCCACCACATCTAACATTAGAACACCATTCTGTATGTAGCAGAAGCAGAACCCCACCCTCCTGAGGTGGACCATACAAGTTTATAACTAAGACAAATGGTCTTGGTTTTTAGGTTCTAAACTAAGTGTTCCAGAAAGGACCTCGGTGGCTGCAGCTTTTTGTTCTAACCAAACAGCAGCACACCTGACTTTTTCAATCAACTGATCTGAAGGTCTGAGGTCCAGCTCTGAGGTCCAGTTCCACCCTCGTGAGGAGCTTGAAGAACATGAGTTGACATTAGGTTCACAGAGTTTCGCATTTGTTAAGGCTGTGTGTTTGAGTGAAGTCACTGTTTATCCACTGACCAAAGACTCCTCCACCTTCTCCATCCAGTAGGTGGTCTAGAGGTGGAGCAGTTGTGGTGAGGAAGCTGCTCCTCACCTCCCACGGACATATGTAATGATCACTGTCTGTTCAGAAACAAAGGGAAACCAGCGTGAATTCATTCTTCCTGTAGGAGGAGACAGCTTGACAAAAAGCCAGGACTGTTTCCTACAGAAGGAACCAAAACTAATACTGTACTCTGCTAACTGTGGCTAACGTCTAGCTGTTACTGCGTTAGCTGCAGTGATATGTTGGTACATTCATGCCATGTTTTTGAAATTCTCTTAACCTGTTGAAACTGTAGGCTTATGGCTAATTGTATCTATATTGTTTGCTACCTTTTAGCTATTTCTGGGCTAACCATAGCTAATTGTGAACGCATGTGATTTTTGATGTGCAACAACTTTCTCATCCTCTCACTCTCAGACTTCCTGAATGTAGGATGTGACACTTTGTTCATTCATGTTTTGTTTTTTTCTGCTCTCTGCGCTCAGAGCTAATTTTGGTCTGCAGTGCAGTCGTGGGCTTCACTTTAATTATTGTGTGGGTGACTGTTTATGACATAATTGCTGACCAGGCGCTAAGAGGAAAGGGGAAGTTCGTTTTTCATGCACTTCTGGCTGCAGAATGTGTACAGTAGAGATGTACAGCAGATTAGAAGGTTTTCAGTCACTCCTACTGATAACAGCACTTCAACTGTTTTACTTTACTCAGTAAAGTGACTGTGTTTTAACTGCAATCTATTTCTGCTCCCTGACCACGCTGTGTGTTTGTGTGTGTGTGTGTGTGTGAACGCTGCAGCCAGCGTCTCCTGTGGTTGAAAGAGGGTGTTGTGACACTTCATCATACAGTATCATACAAAAAAGACAGAGAGCCCACAGCAGGAAGTCCATCTGATCTCAGAGCCATACACGACTGGAACCTCTGATGAGACGTTGAAGACGGAGAAGCTGCAGCACCGTGAGAGCTCCATGGGTGAGTCCAATGACCTGAACCAAACACACATTTAGGATTTAGAAACACGTAATGAAAGGCTTTTAGTTTAATCAGTAAAATTGTTATGAAGTTTACAGGAGCTTTGACCTGCATCTGATTCACTCCATTTTTTTTATGAAAGCTCAAATTATAGTTTATATATGTTTTTTCTAACCGTAATTGAGTGTTTAAGTTTAAAAATATTTTTCATTATTTTGCTATTAATTAACCTGAACGTTGGCCACCTCTAAATACACAAAAATGTTTTTCAACATTCTAATTATGTATTTTAATTTAATTACTGACTGAATTAATAAAGTCTTATATTGGAAAGAAACAACGTCCAATAAGTAGAGATCTCTTTTTAATACAAAAAGATGTTTTAAAACTTTTATATAAACATACTCTTGAGTTTGTTTTGCTGCTGAGTTAGAATCCCTCTGCAGCTCTTGTCTGTTTGTCTGTATCTGGACACGATGATCTGGTCCCAAACTGTAAGATGTGGGACAACAGTGGTGTTTGACTGGCACAATGTGGGACAGGAAGTAAGGATTAAAAATGAATTTGATACGATTGCAAATCATTAATTTATATTAAGTTGGGTGTGGTTTCTCCTGACTATTACATGAGCTGGTCCAGGTGATGGCACTAAAATATATATACCATTTAAATTAACTACTTGTTGTTCATTTGCAGATATCATGTTGTGACTGTTAGCCACCTATTGGAGGCCTGGGTAACATGCACATGAAATTACATGTTTAGGGACAAAGATAAAAAACAAATTGTAAACCAGGGTTGGACAGGAGTTCACTTTGGTTTGATCTGAGATGAAGGTTTTATAAATAATTTCTTTTCTCAGTGATCTCCCCGCATCAAGGCAGTGGTGGCGTGGTGGTTAAGGAAGCGGACTTGGGTACGAAAGGTTTGAGTCCACCAGCTGCCAAGTTACCACTGAGGTGCTCTGAGCATGGCACCTGTGCCCACTGTTCACTTTGGTGATGGGTTAAAAACAGAGGTCACATTTGGTTGTGTTCAGTGGTGAGCTGTGTCACAGTGACAAGGAGTCAGTGACACCTTCCTTCCATTTTTCTTTTATTTCTGAGTTCAAATCTAACACAGTTTGTTGGTGAAAACACTGAAACCAATTGTAATTGTAATCAGTTCTCAGTCAAATATTTAAAACTACAAAATGTCTCTTGGCGTTTATTTTGTTTTTCAATACTACTATAGTCATCATTATCACCATCATCATTATCACTTGTCCCTAAATGAGTATAGTTTGATAAAAAGACATAAAGTCATTGTGAGAGAAAATTAGGTTGTGCTTTCTCTACTGCATTACTTTCACATCCCCAAGGTGGTGCTGTGTACGCTTGGAAAAAAATAGTTCCTAAATAACAGGAAGATGTTTTATTTATTTATTTATTTATTTATTTTTGGAAAGAGAAATTGTTACACTTTTCCTTCCACTTGTGTTTATAGTGTGTTAAAGCCATGAAAGGATGGTTTATAATCAGGAAGTTGATGAGCAGACACCCAGACTCTACATCATGGGCTGATGGTAGAACCTGGTAGTACAGCTTTGCAGTTTCATGAAATTAAACAAGTCTGATGAAGGTAATTATGTTTTTTCTTCCAAATCAGATCAAACATACGGAGAATGTTATAAAACCAGGTGTCATCTGCATATTGTCTAACATTAGGTTGTTTAAAATCCATTTTCATTGGTAATTAGTTATATAAACTGATCTTATATGAGTGCAGAAAACAGTTTTTAGACATCATGGCAGCGTTTCATCGACATGTGGAGAAGCTTGAGTTTCTTTTCTTGTTTTTTTATTGAGTTTGTGGTGAGAAGTTCGTAAACTTTGTTGACTTCTCTGTGGAGCTGCTAACGCCAGATCACAGAGGCATGTGTGTTGTTTGCTCTGTACCACCATCTTTTATAGCACTGTTTCTGGAATAAACATGAACATTTTCAGGTCCATTTCTCCTGATGGAGACCAACGTCTGGTCCTGATGGAGCAGAAAATAATTTTTATGTCAATGGTTGACTGAAGGTCAACATTGCAAGTTGACTAGTTCTGTTAAAAGTCGTCTGACTCACTAACGAGTACTGAAGCCTGGGCTGAAGTGTGGTGTCACTGAAGTGTATTTTTGATTGCTTGCACGGTTTTGTGATTGTGTGTTTGTGATTGGGTGTGTCCTGATCAAAGCTCATTTTTTTCTATTTTATTTTCAAGCGTCCAATAATTTGGGTCCTAATGAGAAATAATTAAGTTCCTGATTTGAACTTTAATTTGTTACTTTAAAGTTCCAATTCAAAGAAAACATTTCAGCTGGTCTTTCCACCTGCAAGAGTCAAGGTTTGGCTTTAGAGACAGGTTAGAATCAGAGTTATGACCAATGTCAGAGTTTAAGAGTTGATGCCACATGTCAGGGTCATCTACAGTAAAGCTGAAGACTTCCTCAGCTGAAGTAGCCCACTGTTGTCAGTTGTTCTTATGTGAATGTGCTCCATGGAAGTCTGTCTGCTGGCTCACATTCATCTACTCCTCGACCGGACTAAACAAACCTCGTCTTGTAACAGAAGGGTAAGGTCTACGTCAGGAAGGTCTCAGCTGTCTCTGTCAGAACGACAGTCAGAGCTGGGCCAGTGCATATAATCGGATATAAAGTATATATGAGCCGATGGAGGTAGTGGAACGGAAAGGGCCAGATGGTTGAGACCAAGGAAAAGAAAGTCTAACCTCTGAAAGATTGTATGTATGTGTGAGTGTGTGTGTGTGTGTGATCTCCCCTTATTGTTCCAGCTTCAACAGGTGGAAAGTCCCCCGCCTGGTCTGTTTCCTAGGTTCTCTCTCTCTCTCTCTCACTGTCTCTCTCTCCAACTGTAAAGAGTGCATTTGTGTGTAATGCTGTGGTTTGTGTCCGTGGTCCAATCACACGTGAGCACAGAGGAAACAGGAAGAAACCCTTTGCAGCCAGTTGACCAATGAGAAGCCGAGGATGGAGGTGGAGGCCCTGACAGGAAGTTGTGTTGGTGGTATCTGGGTTTCACAGAGCAGACCACTCTGACACTTTGTCATCTACAGGACTGGTCGTCTCCAGTCCTCTCGTCTCTCGTTTCTTGAACTTTCTTCGTCTGTGCAGCCTCCACTCCTCTTCTCCGTCCTCTGTCAGATCCTCGCCCCGTCCTTGTGTTTTTGCTTTTGAATTATGCTCTTCTCTGCTGCCGTCCTCACACCAACATGTCCACAAACGTGTCTGCTCTGTCCGTAAGGAAGAGGTCAGGGCCTCGGAATTCCAAGCCGAGTGTCAGGATTTGTGTTCGGGAACAAAGAGATAGCATGTAAGTTTGAAGTTCCATCTGGGCATTTCTTCAGTTTTTCACTCTTCCCGTTTTAATTCCTTCTTATTTTTTTAGTGTTTTTTTTTTTTTTTTTCGCTTTTGCTTTGGTTCCACTTTCATTGACTTCTCAGTGGAGAACTGTTTGACTGCAGCTGGCAAACCATTTATGCGTTTAGTGCAGTATATTGTGGGAAAGTTGAACCAGAGGGTTGAGGGTTCGTTTCCAGACTTTGTTTAACAAGCTGTGGCAAAACTTTAAGGGTTTGGAGTTGTGAAAAAGGACTAGTAAAGAATTTGTCTCTGATCTCAAATTAAAATTAAATTTAAATCTGAAACTGAATTTTATCTAGAAAACCTCATTTTTAAAAACAAAATTTAATAAATTAAATTAATATAAATCAATAAACTTTTAAAATATTCTAGTGTGGGATCAATAAAGTTCAATCTAATCTAATTAGAATAAAATAGATTAGCAAATGCAAGTAATAATCAGAAAATGTTTTATTTACGTTAAGTTTGCAATTTTAGTTTTACTAAGTAAGATTTTTTTCTCTTTAATTTCTCAATTAAAGTTTTTATATTTAATTGACATTTATTTGAAGAAAAGCTAAAAAATTAAAACTACAAAATACATCAAAACATTAAACAAAAAAAGTCACCAGGCGTTTAGAAATAAGTGAAATAGGTTAAAAACATTTAGCTAAAAGATATAAAACATATAATTCTTACAAAATATATGAATTAAGTTAACATTCTCCAGTGTACGGAACATCCAGGTTGGTTGTGACGGTGTTCTTTCTCATCACTTTGGCTGTTTTCTGTACGTTCACTGAAATTCCCATGACCGTCCAACATTTGTGGGAGCGTCGTCTTCAACACAGACGAACTACAGTGAACTTTTGGGCCAAGCTGTCGAGTCGAGTTCTGTGTGTGGTTTGTTCATCTTCATTACCATCATGACCACAACACCTCACCTAACACAAGTGTGATGGGTGTTTCTGTGGCCTTTTGCTGCCATATATGGACACAGGAAGTGATGGACAGAAGACGTCACTGGTAGAGAAAGAGGAAAAGGGGGGTTTTATTAGAATTCCAGTGAAGATGTTGCTGCTTTTGCTGCAGGTGTTGACTATACTTCTCTCTCTTCTGCTTTTTTATACAAGTCTGATAACTTACAGATAACTTTTTTTTTTCTCATCTTTGATTTGATTTGGTACAGTAGTGGGCAGTGTATGAGATTGACCGTAGAAGCAAAGGGGGAAAATGAGGAAGCTCTGATCTGGTCAGAAACTTTATTCAGTGGCAAATGAATTTTGGGAGAATACAAATCTCTACATTTAGGTCTCATTTGAAGGTAGAACGGAGGGAAATGTGACCCTTTGTTCGACTGGAGGACTGCCCTGGTGTAATCCTGACCTTCAAATGGTGACTGCTCAGTATTGCCCTTGAAATTGAAAAAACTCTAAGCTGGATTTTGAAGTAATGTTGCTGGTGGTTTATGGTCTCCATCGGTGTCTGTTGACTTCATCATATACATTACAAACAGACATTTGGACCACTGCCCATCATGGATGATAGTCCAAAGTGAACTGACGTCAAAAGAAAATGCTCAGATTTCTGATGCTAAGAATGATCTTGAAAAAAAATTGAACTTTTTTTTAATCCCAATTTGGGAATTGTTGTCCTTAACCTGTTGAAGAAAAAGTTTGAAAAGTCAGGTTAGCAGAGGATGGATTCGATCCATCGCCCTCTCGGTTATGGGCCCAGCATGCTTCCGCTGCGCCACTGTGCTGTTTGTCCTATGGACGATGGTGACAATGGTGCAGCTCGTGTGTGTTGAATTAGACTCAGTCATACTGTAATTTTCCTGATAAACAATAAATACTAGAAGTAAAGAACGGTGAGTGACTCCCTGCTGTGACCCATGGTTCCTGCACAGATGGTTGAGCTTTCTGAAACCACCAGGGTCACTCATCTGCTGGGACAGGAAGTGTGAAAAAGGCCAGCCCCTTTCTATCTGACAGTATGGTACTTTTCTCTTCAGCAGCTCTCACAGACTCAGGTGTAGTTGTGACCTTTACTTCTGCTGCTGCTGCTGCTGGGGTTGAGGTCAATGATTCTTGTGGGTTTATGTTGAAGCAGCTGCAGCTCGATGAAGAAAGCTGACCAGAGCTGTGGTGCAGACGCAGATAAACAATACGTATTATTTTCTGTAAAAGACGTCTGGAGGCACATGTGCCAACTGACATGGGAAAGGCAAATATATTAGATTATGAAGAAGTTGGATGGGATAAATCATTTTAATAAATATTAATTAAATACATAAATTAAACAGAGTTGTCATGCAGCCAAAAGTATGTTATACAGTAACAGTAAATGAGTAAATGTGTGTCCGAAAGTATGTTATACAGTAACAGTAAATGTGTGTCCAAAACAAACAATGAGAGGAAAGCACTGACATCAGATTCTTCAGCGGGGTTTTCTTACTTTCATTTTCATATTTCCTAAAATGATTCTGATCTCTTTGTTCCTAAGCAGATTTCACAGAACTGAACAACAAAAAAGTCAACAATATTTTAAATCAAATAGAAGCCACACATTTACACAAACTTAACAATAAAATTTCACATTTGTTAATTTATTTTAAGTCTGTTTCCCACAGATTTATTTTTGTTAAAGTTCCAAAAACTGTTCATTACGTTGGCCAGTGACTGCTGAAGATCTCTGTTTGGCATTTGTTTCGTTGTTTGCGGAGAAATTGTAAAAAGGCTAACTTTGACTACGACCTGATATCAATTGAGTCCAGTTTCATTTAGATTCATCAGTTTGTCACAGATCACAGTCTGATGAGATTCTTTCTCTCACACTTTGCCGTAGCAGTGACGTGTATTAAACCCTGGTGAAGCTCAGCTTCAGTGTGTAACCCTTTCACTGATACTAACTCGATCTATGGAAAGTGGTTTTCTGCATGATGATTGGATGAAATGTTGAAGAACAACCGTTTCATTGACAGCACTTTTTGAAAATGCAGCAGAGCAACTTCTGTTTCAGTTTGTTGAGACAGGACTAGAGACATGTTGTCCTCTGTCAGCTTGTTGGCATAGAACATTGTCTTGTTTTCATCACTTGTCCCTAACAATCCCATGTCCATCTACCAGGTGTTATTACAGCTTTATAACGATACAAACTGTTGAAAATAATACCCAGAAAACTGTTGTAGGTTTGGGCGTCTACACTCTACACAATAGAACTACTTCTGCACTCAGTGAAAAAGGGAAACACAAGACAAGAGTTCCTGTTCAGTGGGCAGAGCCAGGAGCTAAGGAAATTCTGGCAGTGACGACAAGCAGCCGCTGAACGTTGGCCGCAAAGATGCAGAGATGTGGTTTAGTTTTACTTAGAACTGTGTGTGACTCTGTGGGTTATCGCACAAAGAAACACACTCTGAACTGGCACTGACCCAACTCTGCTGATAAATTTCCTGTCTGTGTTTTAACAACTTTTCCTTCCATTATTTGGCAGTCGGGATCATGTTCTTCAGTTTCTTCTATAAAATCTGTACCAGGAAGAAGTGCAGGTCACGTTCACTTTCCAAAGTGATTCCAGTAAAAAGTAGATAAAAGGTTAGCCCAAAAATAGCCAGGAAGTAGCAAAAGTAGTTGAAGTTGGAAGAGAAGATGTTTACACTAACAATTTAGACAACATGTTAAAAACATAATTAAATTAATTAAAATAATAGATCAAATTTGGTACACCACTGTAAATAAAGCTATAAACCATGCTGTATAATGAGTTATAAATTGTTTTCCAACTTGAGTTTTAGTCTCAACAAGAAGAGCGATAAAAAGAGAAACATTACCGCAGGTTTTACCTCACTGAGTGAAAGGAATTTGGCAAATATAAACACACACAGACATTTCCTGAGGTCAGTAGATGCAGTCGATTATAGAGATAACAAGATGAAGAAGTTCCGTTATCGTTAAAAGAGCTGCAGTTGGGTTTCAGTTTGTTCATGTGTGAATCACAATCAGACGGACAGTATTCCAAGAGCCTGAGTCCTGGATCTGCAGGCGTTTCTGTCATGGAGAACCTCTATTTGTTCTCCTCTACCATCAGCAAACTGAAGGAGAGCTCAGTCTTTCAAAGCCTTGACAGGAACGTCAGAGCAAAGACACGGTAGGAAAAAATGTCGGATCTGAATTCTGTATAAGCAGAGATCGGGCGAGAACGTGAAGAAACCTTGTCTACATCAGAGGAACTGAAGAAGAACCTCATTGTTTTACTAAGATGTCTCGAAAGATGATCTGTGTGACAGTCACAGTGATGGTCTTTCCTGTAGAAAGGCTTTCCTATTGGGGGAAATGTAGAAGGTCGTGGGTTTGATTCCACCTGGTCTCTGGTCCAGGGTTTCATTGTGTCAGAAAGGTGATGAGTCGTTACTGGACAAACAGCTCACTGGTTCTTGAAACAAATGCACCATCGAACAGTTTTTCTCCGGTGGTTTGTAATTTAAGGGTGTGTCAACAACAGACACTAACACGGAGAGTCGCAGTCACCACCATGATGCTGTCTCTGCTCTGTCACCTGCAGGATCACAGTCCAGCAGTGGTGGTGAACGGTCGTAACAATACCAACTCTTTTCTGTTGTGTGATGCAGGACCATGTCATCTCCAGAGGTGTGTTGGCCGATACCGATGAGAGCCATTGGTGCTCAAAACCTTCTCACCATGCCTGGAGGAGTTTCCAGTGCAGGATACCTTCATAAGAAAGGAGGCAGTCAGTTCAGCCTCATGAAATGTAAGTCTCTGATCCTCAGTAACTACAAATACAAATCTCCAGATGAATTTTCAACATTTATGTAAAGGCTCTCAGTGAATGAATTATAACATGTGTGTTCGCAGGGCCACTCAGATATGTCATCGTCCACAAAGGCTGTGTGTATTATTTCAAGAGCAGTACCTCCCCATCACCACAGGGGGCGTTCTCTCTCAGCGGTTACAACAGGTATGTTTACTACCTTGAAGCCAAGCTCCAAACATCAGAGCCATGTTGTTAAGAGCTGAAAACCTGTGTCCTTTTGAATGGCCTCCAGGGGGCGACTCCACAGTAAAAGTTCAGATAATTTATTTCTGTGACAGTCTTCAAAATACTTTTGTTTATTTATGCTAACTCTGCTAACACTTACAACACAATGTAACCTAATTTTTAATACTTATTTACTTCTTTTTGCTGTATGTTAGCTAGGTGATTTTTCTTTTGTTTTGGCTTTTATTATTTTGTTGTCATTTTAATAATTTAAGGATAACCAATTTTAACCTTTGTACTATAGTTTGGCTAACATTTAGCGATATTCTGTTATGGCCTCATATTCTAAGCTTTTTTCTCTCATACTTAATGTTTAACGTTTATGTTGTTTTCTTAAAATCTTTTTGGTTTTGCTCTTATTATTTTTTTAGACATTTGACTTTTTTTAGCACAACACTTTTTCTTTTTTTTTTTCTTTTTGCAATATTTTGGCTAACATTTAGCAATTGTTGTCTTATTAGTGTTTTCTCACATAATTCCAGCAAGTTCTTTTCTTTCATACTATATTTTTGGTATTTAACATTTAGCTTTTTTGGTTAATGTCTTATTATTTTTGGGGAGGTTTTATTTTTTCAGTACAACGACTTTTGTTATATTTCTGGCTAACCTTTGATCTTGGGTACCTCTGTTGGTTCTGTTGTTCACAGAGTGATGAGAGCAGCAGAGGAGACGACGTCCAGTAATGTTTTCCCTTTTAAGATCATTCACTTCAGTAAAAGACATAGGACCTGGATTTTCTCTGCAGCCAGTGAAGATGAGAGAAGGGTGAGACAACACACACACACACCTTTTTACTTTTTTAAATGTTTATCCTGTCAGAAAAGTCGTCACTTTGACTTTGGCTCTCTTTCAGAAATGGATGCGACACCTGAGGAGAGAGATCGATTACTATAATGACCATAAAGACACCGCGCTCCCCTGGTAACGTCACATCACACCTTTGACATGTACAAGTTATAAATGTTATTATAAAATCATCATTTACATTTTGACACATAAAATCAGCTAAGTTAGTATTTCCTTTTTTAAATTTTATTTGCCTTTTGTTTTTTTCTCTTACTTTTTTTATTTTAGCTCTATTTTTGGTAACTTTTTTTTAATCTGTGTTTTTTTTCCTGCAGTGACTCAGATTCTGATGCTGACAGTTTCTATGGCTCAATCGAGCGGCCGATGGACATTAAACACCTGGACAGTAACACCGAGGATGGTACCATGACTTTCACAGACCAAGACAAACACATGATGATTCTGATTTTGGTTTTCTGCGGGGTTTGACTTCTGTCCTCTCATGTTTAGATTACATGGAGGAAGATGAAGAGGAGGATGAGGAAGACTATCTGAAACCAGACACAGACTGTTCATCGCCCTCCACAAGTGATGACGCTCATCATCCAAGTAGGTTAACACCATTACTTCAACAGAGACCGAATGACTGAAAAATGAACAGTCTTTCAAAGTTAACTAAAAGTGTGTCCAGACCGTGGATCTGCATTGCAGTCCTTTCAATTTAGATTTAGATCAATATCGACAAGTTTGTCAAATTTGAGTTAAAGATTTCCCAGATAAACAACCTAGAGCTAGAAAACATCGATAAGTCAACAGTTGCTATATTTAAGCAAAACTAAACACTGGCCTTTCTCACCATTCAATGAGACACTGAGTGTGGAACGAGAGTGGAACTAAATTATAATTAAATGTTACCTAAATAAAAAGATAAAAGCTTATAACTAGTCAAACAAAAGTAAACGTTACTTCAAGGTTCTTGGAACTCATTTTAGCCAAGCAGTGAATCTTAAACATAGTTCACATATAAAAGTGTAAATAAATCAAAGGAATTCAATGAAACACTTAATCATCATGTATCATGTATTAAATGTCTTCTGTATCTTCTTCTATCTTCAGGTCGACCAGGACATCCTCCCTCCTACCCTCCTCCACCCGTACCAGAAGCATTTCGACGCGATTCCAGTCCAGTTTTCCTCAAAGGTCCACCTCCTCCTGTCCCCTCCCACCACAGGTCGCCGACCCTTCACATTCCCAAAAAGTCTCTGCCTCCATTTCCACCTCCACCAATACCTAAGGATGCCAACAAAGGTCCACCTCCTCCCATACACTTCTCCCCTCATCTGCACAAAATCCCATCTCTTGAACCTCCTCCTCCTCCTCCTCCCAACCCAAAAAGGACTCCTCTGAGCAGAGGGCCTCCAACCACTGAGCCTGATGGGACTAAAAAAGAGCACAGGCTCACGTCACACCCGTACCCCGCCACTCTGCCCATCTGTGAGCAGATAGAGAGCAGGATGGTTCTGAACAGACCAACTCACCCCCCTCTCATTTTTGGAGCTAACTCATTGGGCCACAAACCCAACAACCATAGACTGTCTCAGATTGCGGGGTCTTGCGTCAGACCTGGGACGTCAGAGTCCTTCTGTCAGCCCCCACTGTCGGACCCTCCTCTGCTCTCAGCTCAGCTCAAGACCGGACTCAACAAACCTGTTCCTCCCAAACCTCCTCCACCAGAGGCCAAGTTCCCTGTACCTTCAACCAGGTCTAAGTCACATGGATCTTCTATTCAGTAAGATAATCTCACCACATATTAATTGCTTTTTAACCCTGTCTTTCCACCCTTGTGACACACTGTCCAGACCATATTAAAGACCACACACGTTCTACTTTTTTATCCAGTATTACTTTTTCGGTCGAACCACTAGATTGAACACTCCAAAAACTATTGACTTTTGCTGTGCTCTTTCTCTTCACTTCACCTTAGCTGCAGTGTTGAACCCTCTCTGTAACACTGAGTGGAGCAGAGAGTAGAGAAGTGGGCATTAGTTTGGATTTTAGTCTGACACCGTTTCCCACGTGTTTGTGTGCAGACTTCCTGTCAAGTAAAGTTTCACTATTGGATGTCATTATCAAATTTTGAAAAGACTCTCAACGATGTGAAAAAAAATGCTGAGAGGTTTTTAGATAATCACAGCAGAGAGGAAAAGGTTAGGAGGTCAAGTCGATCCTTGTCTAGCTTATTATTATTGTTATTAATGTTGTTGCTGTTTTAGTCTATGAGCTGTAGCTAAAGCACACCCCACCCCTGACTTGAAGTTATCTGACTGTATCTGTGGTACGGTGCTCTCCTGGACTGTACCTGACCAGTACTGTGTGGGCTGGTCATATTGTTCCATCTCACACTGCTCTAAATCTGATGGTCAACCTACAGCGGACATATTAAAACCCAGAACTCTAGATTTAGATTTGTTTTTGTTTCCACCAGAAGATCATCTCCGGAAGGTCAAAGCTTTCGCTCCTCAGGAGACGAGGCTCCTTCAGAGTCCAGGAGGAGGAGGAGTCCAGACCTGGGCCGACGTGGAGCAGAGGACTGTTCTGAGGACGAGGACTACATAAACGTGAGCTGCAAATTTTTAACATTTGAACAACAAAACCTTTTTTTTATCTAAATTTCTTTCATATGATTTTGTTGTGTTTATTTTTTTGGAAACAGATGCTGCTGCCAGACTCTGTCTTCATTGACACAAATGAAACCAGCTTTGTAGAAAAGTAAGACACACACACACATTTATTTTGTTAACCTCTGTGACCAAGCACTAAACACATTGTTTTTCATCTTCTGGGAATTTTTGTTGTTAAACCCTTAAACTCTTTATTTCTGTCATTTATATCATTTATTTCTATTGTTTATTTAAATGGGTCTTTAAAGCATCAATAATTATAGAGCATGTGTCATTTTTAAAATGTCAATTAAATTAAAAGTTATCAGTTTTTCAGTTCAATTTTATTTTCTTGTTCCTGAGAACAAAAATGTTTTTATAAACTGAGGTCAATCTGCAGGACCGACATAATCCACTAGAGGGCCCTAGAACGCTCTTTTATAAAGAAGAGCATAAATGAGTGGAGTGAAGGAGACCCACGTGACTTGACTCCTGATGTCGTTTGTTCCTGCAGGTTGTTCAGAGAGAGGAGAGTTCCTCCAGAGGATGGACTCTACAGCATCAGGAATTCTGGGACCAAAACCTCCAGGGTACTTCATTAGTTCATTGAATTATTTAAAACTGTTTTATTATTACACATACAATTTGTTTTAAACCATCTATACTAGAGTGATAGAAAATTTCAAGCACTTTAGTTCAGACCTAAGATCTAAAACTTTATGATGAAAAATGGATTTGTATTCTTTGTTATACATTATACAGTGATTACATTTAATATTAAATATATATTATATATTTCATATTATGATACTATCTTCATATTTCTTATATTTTTACATTTGACCTTTTTTATTTCAGATGGGTTTTTTTACATTGTTTTTCATCCACAAATATATTTCTTTCCTGTTTTTTCTATCCATTTTTTCTTGTTTCCTAAACCTGTTTAAAACGTTGAAACTGTGTTGATCATATTTCCCAGGTGCTTCGTCATATTTCCCCCATATTAAAATTGTGTTGTGTGTGTGTGTTTATATAACCATATTTATTTATTGTAATGCTATATATCTTACATGTGTTCCACAGGTTCTGGTGGTTTGGGACTCAAGTATAAACAAGGCCAGGAACTACAGACTGTTTGAAGATGTAAGAAATGTTCTGACTCCTGGTCAAGATATATATATATATATGTATGTATATAACCATTACATTGTTATTTACATTATTGAGGTGTAAAAATGGAGGCCGATGACAGTGCTGACAGGTGTTTATGTGTTTGACTGACAGGGGGATCACATATATCTGGACAGTGAGGTGACATTCCCCTCTCTGTCAGCTCTGATCGAACACTACCACAGTCAACCTCTGCCTCACCACGGGTCACTCTGTCTGCTGACACCCTTCAGCTACACAATGTAGACAAAGGATTCCGGAAAGAAGCAGAAACACACCAGGAGGAGTCCAGCGACAACACAAACTAGCAACAAACAAAGGGAGAAAATACGAGGACGTACCAGGAATTCAACAACGTTCCCCTGGGATCATTTAATCAAATCAGATTCCGAATCAGATTCCAAAAAAAAAAAAAAAACACATACCTGGAAAATACCAGGATAAAACAGGAAACTTCCGGACGAGCTTTCAGAAAAGGAAACAACAGTAAACATTATACAAGTAAAATGTGGTAAAATTGCAGTAAAGCTTATTCAGACGGACGTGATTCACTTTTCTGTCCACAGTGGGGCGCTGTTGCACAAAATGCTGATCATTTTGGGATTTTTTTTACCCACTTTTATGCTGATTTTAAAACGTTTTGTGTCCAGTTCAGTTCGTCATACATCTAGTTTTACACTACTGATTAAATTAATAAATTAAATGCGTAAATTGCTGTAGTGTAAAATATAATGTTTTGAAATGAACAAAGTGAAGAAAAGAAAAAGCTCATGTTTCCTGACTTTACTGACGCTGTAAATCTTTCTGTATATGTGTGCATATTGTATGTATTGTAAAAACACATTTTTAAATATATATGCAAATTTTTTTTTACATAAATGTATCATATTCAGGTTCTAGTTTCCATGGTGTTTTTTATATTTTTTAACAAAACCCGAACTAGCACTAAAAATGAACGTACCTCTGTCATTCAACATCAATGTTTAAAATCACAGATAGAAAGGGCCACATTATATTTTGTCCGATTATTACAGACTCAATTGCCTTTTTGGCTGTAAACCCTGTCATCAGGTCTACTGCGGTCAGGTTTCCCTGATAGACCACTTCTGATCAATAGATGACGGACTACCGGGAGACCACGACCCCCGCTTTAGCATCTCTTCAGAGATATATTATCAATTCATGCAGTGGACAGTGAAGAGTTAACAGTGGAGGGAAGGAGGAGTAAGAAGAGAGGGAAAAAAATCTCAGCTCAGCTGTTGTTAAAGGAGCGTCACATACACGCACCTCACACGCACACACACTCTGACTGCAGCCTCTCGTCACCGTCACTTTGAGGAAATGGATTTAAGACCGACAGGAAGCTGCGGGATCCCGCACGTCCCGCACCGCGCGTGAAAACAAAAAGCGCACGTTCACGCACGTTTTCATCTTAATCATCATCTACGTCACCATCCGCGTGAGGTTTGGTTATTTGGTTCTGCGTGTGGCGCGTGCTGCTGCTCCTGGGTGAGTGTGTGTGTATTGGCTAGACTATAAATGCGTGTGTGTGTGTGATTTAAAGAGGACCAGGCCACAGAGGCGCGTGTTAGCAGGAGGCAGCAGCGGGGATCAAACCAGTGAGAGAGCGGGAGAGAAAGAGAGTCATGATCCGGTCCAGAGCAGCCAGGAGCCGGCTAACAATAAGCACACTGCCGCTGCTCTTCTCCAGCCTCCAGCTGCTGCTGGTTCTCCTGCCGCTGTTGGTCTGCAGTCTTCACACAGTCCACGGTGAGTCCGTCTAACAGTGTGTGTGTGTGCGCGCGTCTAACACCTGTGTATGTATGTGTGATGAGGGAAACACCGCTGATGGAGGAAAACCTCAACAATGGCGCTGGTTGTTCCGCTGAAACACCGTCCCTGTCAGGACACACTGTGACCGTGAGCATATTTGATCGAGTTTTTCCCAAGTATTTTTTTTTTCTGTGTGTATATTGTATACGGAATGGAAACGGCGACGAAAAGGAAATACGAGAGAAATGCTGGGTGCAGAAGGAAGGGGAGCAGGTGGTTTCGGCGTAGAGGCCCCTTTGGTTCGACTATTTTGATTTAAATTGAATTGTTTTCTTTTAATGTGCCAACTAAAGCCACATTTTACAGGTACTGTTTAATATTAGTCGATAAAGTGTTTATGTTTAGCTTTAAAAAGAGCAAATTACAATTAGCCTTACCCAAACTTAAGATTAAGCCAAAATAATATAACTTAAACAAAGCCCCTAAAAGGACACATATCATTTATAGATGCAAAAATGTATAATCAAAATATATTAATTGGCAAATGCTGTTAAAATCAGACTTAAGTTGCTGTTATCTAAAGGAACTAAACATTTGTCAAAACCATGGCAAAGAAGCTCAAATTAGCTTAAAGCTAACCCAGATTGGTTTTTTTTTAAACGCTTAAAGTAGTTAAAATTAATGAGCAAACCTGTTTTCATGTGATATGCATAAAGTTAATAAAAACAAGGTAGCAAACTCATAGCTTTGTAATAAAAAAAAATGAATAATTTATTTTAAACCTGCTTTGTGTCAGCAGTACGGCAGCAGCATTTAGCATGTAAGTTTTAACCTCCATCTCAGGGTTCACATTCATTTTTGCCACAGCTCCACCTCCAGGACAGTCAATTATTGATTTCTTATTCAATTGGAAGTCGATGGTTGTGAGAGGGGTTTCACTGGTGGTGGAGGGGGCAAAGTACTGATCTTCAATGATGAAACCTACAGGAGTACAGTCGGGTCCTTCAGAGCAGCAGCAGCTGAGTTAGCATAAAACGGTACCACACAGAGCTAATTACAGAGCACAGGTGACTCCACTGAAGCTCTGATGAGCTCAGAGGCCACACTAGTCATTATCAGGGTGACAGCAGTGGTGGCAGGAGTTCAAGTAGAAAGTAACCAAAACCTGATAAGGACACAACAACTGTGTGATGTTTGGTGTTTGTTTGGATAAATTATTTCTGTTGTTTTTGGCTTGAGTGACCCTTAAATGAAAAGTAAATAATAAGGAAGGTTGTTGGTTTACCAAAAGGTGTCTAAGGCATTCTTAATGGTTTAGCTTTAGACATCAATAATAAGCTGAAGTGCTAAAGAAAGACTAAAGGTTAGCCCAGAGCTGGCTAACACATTTCAAATCTGATGCTTTATCAGAGGACATCTTTCCTTTTCCTGAGTTTTTGACATTTGGTTTCTTTCATTATAGAACCAAAGTGACTGTTATTTTGTCTCTCAGTAAAATGTTGTCTTTGTAGTCAAATATAAAACCATCAGAAAAGAATAGTGAGTTTCTTTGGGTTTTTTTTTTTTGTTTGTTTGTTTTTTTATTTTTTATCTTAGCTGCTTTTTGTCTTGAACAAACTTAATTTTTTAGAATTTCTGAAGAGGTGCAGAGACCGAGTCCAAACCTCTGTTAGCTGCGTTCACGCATGCGCCATGCTGTAGAATACACGCCGCCCACCTGCTACTGCTGCTGCTGCTACTGCTACTGCTGCTGCTACTGCTGCTGCTAACACCAACCCCACCACTCTCTTATTCTGAGCTCTAAACCTTACCACATGTTTGAGTTTATTTCATTAGCATGTCATGCCTGTTAGACCGACGCCAGAGACGCAGCATTAACAGGCTGATTAAAATGGATGTACTTCTTCTCCCTGGTTACTGTGATACCACGCAAGACCCAGATCTTGGGCTGTGGGGAGAAGGAGGTGGAGAAGCAGCAGAAGGAGGAGGAGGAGGAGGAGTGCACCCATTTCTGTTACTGGGGAAAATTGCATTACCATGACCTCCAGTGTGACAGCGTTTGTTCAGCATACACTTGCTGTTTGACTGGTCATGGAGATAAAGGCTTCATTCCAGCTCTCAGCTTATTGAATCTGTGGTTGTAAAGACGTGGGTTTCATTCTTCTGTTACGGTATGGGCTGACGAACTGAATGGTGTCAAGACTGTGCTATTTTCCCACTGAGCATTATTTTTCTTTTTATTCTGAAATGATCGCGTTTGGTCTCAGTTGGACATGTTCAAGATGTAAAAAAAGAAAATCTGAGTGGATCTCCCAAATCATCCACATCTCTGGCTCCGAGTTAAAAATATATACTTTGTCTTTTTTTTGTTTTGTTAACCATGTCGCTCCACCATCTTGGTCCTCATAATGCTGCTACTGCAGTATGTCCTTGTACAAACCTAATGTTACTTGTCATTCTTTTGAAAACTCTTAAATATCGTATGGTCAAAGAACAAAGATGCAAATAGATGATATTGTCAGCATTATGAGTGTGAATGGGCAAGAATCTGGCATACTTGTATACTGTGATATTATAGGCACAACGATGGGTATATATTTTAAACAATTTAATTGTAGGAAAACTGTCAGCATGGCAAACATACGATGCTGCTACATTCGTAATATCATGTTAGTAAAATTGGAACAGAGGAAACTGAAGTTGTAATTGCTAGAGAAGAAAAAAGCAAAATAAGATGACACTGAATATTTGCATGCTAATTTTTAATTAAAAAAAAGGATACTGTGCCAAGCCTGATAACAAACCTTGCTGGGTGATATATTGTCCCACAAATTCCTAACGATATTGTCAACATTATTTTGAGACCAAATTAGCCACTGATAATAGTAGTAATAACACCTGTATGCACTTATTTCCTGTGGTACCTGAACATCCCTTGTTACAGACATGCCAATGAGCTGTAGGAGCACACCATTTTGTGCTGTTATTTGTGCTTACTTTGTCAACTAAAGTGAGTGTTGACTATTGGGACGAAGGCTCTGTATCTCGAGCTGCAGTTTTTTCCCCAGCTGGTAAAACTGGGTCAGGTAGTTATGTTCTAGGTGGGCATACAAGTTTGTTGTGTTGCCTTTTATTGTCTCTACCACTTTCACACAAATTCAGCCTACTGGCTCGTCTGTGTGTTATTTAAGCGTCCCCACGTCCCCCTACAAAGTGGATGACTGACAAAGTTCACTCCGCTCATTCCGCTATAGAACAGGTCCAGATGCTGAGATCGATGAAGAGTGAACAGTCTTGTCATCCAGCCTGTTTGGAGACGAGTAATGAGGAAAACAAGCACACTTTCACATGGCAATTAATTGAGGTCAAATTATTAATCATTTTAATTTATTGTGCGATCAATGGAGTGATAATCGGCCCAGGTCTATGCAGTGCTGTAGAATATCCGTGTGGTTTGTGAAACAAAATATTGCAATATTTGTGTGTTCCTATTTTCTTATGCCTTGTCAGCGTATAATACGTCACATAAACCTCCAGTATTTCATACTTAAGTTTGTTTGGTGATGTACATATATTGACCACCGTCTATGAGTTGGCTAGGCTGTTCCTCATGACTATTCTGCAGTACAAAGGAAAGTGTGAATAACAAGGAGGAGGAAGAGTGTGACATCTAGTCAGATCACTCTATAGGACAGAACAGGAAGTACTGCGAGTCTGGTTAGTGAGTCTGTTGTTGTAAATCCTGGATTTGCATGTCGGATTAGATCAACTTGGTTTAGTCAGATAACTGTATCATACCAGTCTAGAAACTCTGTTCTGATACGGCCCATTGGAGAAGTGTTGTCAGTCCAGGATACCAGAGGGCTGGTATCTACTCATCTCTGGAGTCTGTGCTCATGTAAACTGCTGATCTGATTGTGAGCTCCATGGTCACTGGAGCAAGTGTATGCTCTCTATAAAAGTACTGTACATACATTCATAGAATAATTTACTAAAAAAAAGAATCTCTATAAAAATAACAAATTTGTCTATACAGCTCCATTTAAAGGGGACAGTGGTAAAAATGTCTCCTCATTTAGGTCCAGTTTCATCAGATAAGTAGATGGTAGCTTTATATTCTGCCAAGATCTGTCCCTCAAGTCCAGCTGTTTGACCTGGGACATTAATTTTGGAGTACCAAAGTTGACTACTGACCACTGAAAAACATCCAGGTTTATTCTAGACTCTGCACTTTCTTCTGAAGCTTCTTCTTCTCCATACGTTTAAACACTTGGACTGCACATTGTTGTCTGGCAGCCACTGCTCGCTGCCCATCTGTTGCTATGATGGCCTCAGGTCTTCTCACGTGGAAGACATAGGTGAAACACGCAGTGGCCTCATTACTGTTTGAAGGTAAAGACACAGAAACCAGATGTTTAGAACAAAATGTCCTTTGTAGATTTATGAGCTATTAGTTTGAAAAAAAAAAAAAAACGTTTTCAGGAGTGCGACGCTCCTCCTCTGGGGGGCACCAGAGCAGCACAGGGGACAAAAAAATCGAGAAAAAATAACAGCTGGTGTAGGAAAACATCAGCCTCTCATTATGTATCAGTGCTTGTATCTCATCGTGTCGTTTTCCACCTCTGCCACAGTCAGTCAGATTACATTGAGTAGAAATGACATTTGCTCTTTTTTTTATTTATATTTCCTTTAAAGTACTGAAAGGTCTTCTTTAAATTTGACACATTTCTGCTGCTGCTGCCACAGAGTCCAGACTTTACGTCAGCTGAAACACTCGGTGTGTGTGTGTGTCAGCAGAGTGTGTCTTAGACAGTTTGACGTTGTTCATGTTTCCACTGAGAGTCTGTCACAGAACTGATTGGATCACAGTGCTGAGTGAGCACTTCTGCAGACAGAAAGTGTGTGAGCAAAAGTGTAAAACAAAATCTGGTTGATCATTAAGTGGATGAATTGACACCCAGGTGAAGTTACAGAACATAAATGTTTATTTTTCATCTGTAGTTCTGTGTATTCTTTCATCTGTCCAAGCACCACAGCACTATCTGATCACAAGCAAATCCAGTAACCAATAGACTGTTGCACAATAATGTTATGAAAATGCTGTGGTTGGTAAATTCATCTGTGATCACGAGGAAGAACGACTCATCAGTATTCCGGCCAGATGAATTATTTTGTGTCACCAAGTGTTTATCCTTTTGTTACCTTTTAAACACTACTGATCTGTTTATGAGACTTATTGTTACCATGAGGACAATGGAAAGCTGTTTGACCAAAAAGCTGCTTCCTGGTAAATGGTGTTTTATCAGGTTAACTGTAAAACTAAAGATTTGAAACTTTCTGGTCAAATGTATGATCTTAAATAATCTTTGCGTTAATGCCACTTTTTTTTTTTCTCGCACATTATATTTTGTCATTGAACTGTTGTTGAAGACAACGTTCTGCTCTCTGTTCTCAAGCCCCAGCTCACCAGGTTTCACAGGTTACAACAACAAATACTTCTGAGTTTTTTAATGTCTCTCTGCTCCATTAACTCACCTGGACGAACACACACCACCTGATTAGAGCCAACAACAAGGTCAGACGGTGTTTATTTTAGGAGCTACAGTCGTTCCAATCTCTTAACACAACAGGCTGCTGCTCTGTCAGGGAAAACAAAACCCATCAAAAGTCAATTACAAAGTAGACGACCTTGAAGAGGGTATTATGAGAACATTAAAGGGCTATAATGACTTTAATTCCTGTGCTTTTCTTCCTCCTCAGGTACTAAAACAGAATGTGAGGCCAGTCAGTTTCAGTGTGGAAACGGTCGCTGCATCCCATCTGTCTGGAAATGTGACGGAGATGAGGACTGCACTGACGGCAGCGATGAGGACTCCTGTGGTGAGGAATTAAACCAACACACTCTGTGGACCACAGTGGGCTGCAGTAGAAATAAAACTTCACAGTCCAGCCTCTACCAGTCTAGTCCTTTTTGTGTCTAAATAGGAACTCTTGAGTTATCCTGAAACCTCTGCTAATCCACAGGTGCATGGAAAAAATGTATGCCTTGCAGTAGTGTAATACTAATGGTGATAACACGGCTCGAGAACAAAGTTTTCACACAAAAAATGATTAGACTGGAGACAAAACATTTGAAGCCACATCACATTCCATAAATGATTGATTTACGTCTGTGAGCTAAAATCACTGATTTTCTCTATGGACTTTGGTCTGTGGAAGAGTGATTGGTAAAAGAGATGTCCTTTTTTTAAGCACCCTGCAGACGACATAGATTCTTGATCATTTTTATTTCTTCATGCCCCATCAGTGGGTCATGATCTTTTGCAGACGAGCGCTTGATTCCTGAATAAATAACGTCTCACAGTGAAGTCCAGGTGAAATTCCCATCAATCCTCACCATCCCACATAGATATCATATGACAGATGTCAAATGTTGGCTCATTGGCCTGGTCGTAAACTCTCCCAGAATCCCTCAGTACAGAATGACCCAGTGATGGAGAGCTAAATATGGCTTTGGCTACTCTGGGTGTGTGTGTATGTGTGTGTTTCTCACCTCCTCCCGTTCTTTTTTTTTTTTGTTGTTGGTATCTGGGTCAGATGACACAGGGAGGTAAAGGAGAACAAAGTGAGGACAGAAATATAAGAACAACGTGAAGCGGAGGAATTGAGGAGGAGGATGATGTTCTAAGTGTAAAATTAGAGGATGGAGGACAATTAGATAGGATATTATTTTTTTAAGATGAGTGTAAATAATCTTGAACTAATTCTGTGAGGAGCAAATGTGTGTGTATCTGAAAAATTAAGAACAACAGCTCTGAGTCTGTCTCTGCTGCTGATGTTCAGAAATTGATTCTTCTAACTCTGCAGTTTCTTTTTTTTTTTGTTTGTTTTTGTCAAGTCAGATTTTTTATTTAACAACACACTTAAACAATATTTGGAGCCAAGGTGCTTCAAAGCACAGAAAGGTCAAAGCATGGTGAAATAAACGAGATGGAATCGACAGGAGATCATGATAAACAATTAGTCAGGAACAAATTGTAGATTAATAACTTCAATAAAGGGTGACAGTGGTGTGTGGAGGGACAGAGCTGCTGTTTATGAGCTTAATCAACACTAGTGTCACATTTTACAAGTGCTGTAAAATATCATCAAACCTCTGAAGTTTTAGCTTTGAAATGAAAACTTTTTTTCCCAACTTTAATTCATGTTTTTTTTTATCCTCTTCATTGTGATTTTGTTTCCTTCTCCAGTGAAGAAGACGTGTGCAGAGATGGACTTTGTGTGTCAGAACGGTCAGTGTGTCCCCAAGAGGTGGCACTGTGACGGTGAACCTGACTGTGAAGACAGCTCTGATGAGAGTCAGGAAATCTGCCGTGAGTACACACACTCATGCCCACTGTAGACATTTACTGTGACTTTTTTTTACCTCCATCCTGATTTTTTCAGTATTTAAAGAAATTGTACCAGAACTTCAACAATGTCAAATGTTCTCCACCCCTCCTGGGTCCATAAGGGGCTTTTTATTCTTAAATTAAGAGAATACAAATTTAAATGCAGATTTTAGCGCCGTCCCTGGAAGCTGCTAAACTTGAAAAATATGTCAGACAGAAAGTGGAAACTCGTAAGATCGTGAGAAAAGTCACGATGAGCTGTTTGAGTCAAAGTTCAAAGATATGTCTTAGGTAGTATAGGAGAGGTAGATAGCTCTGTATAAATAATGATCTCATAATAAACATTTGCATCTTTATTTGAATTTGTCAGTCATGATTTTAAAAACCTGTAAATCATGATTGTTTGAGATTCAAAGAGTTTAAATTTCCCTTCTTGTCTGTCTCTTCACAGTAGAGTGAATCAGTGTTTCATAATTGATTATTATTCCTGTGGTCTCAGACCAGAGCTGCACCAGCAGAGAAATGGACACAGGTCAACAGAGTTGATCAAAATAAATCAATCAGCATGTTCGCAGCAACTGCAGCAGTGTTTATTATCCCCCTGGAGGTCAGGAGCTGTAATCACAGGAGGATTAGAATTAAAAAGCTCTAAAACCTACAGTGATGTCCACATGTTGCTGCTGAAGACATGAACACCAAGGACAAACTGACCTAGTCCTGTGACGGTAACACATTTTGCTGGATGATATATTGTCCCACAAATTATTGCAAGTTAATGATTATATTTTCAACATTATGCAGTTTTGCAGTGCAGTTTTATTTTTCCCCAACTGGTAGAGCCGTGTCGGGTGGTTACGTTTTAGGTGGAGGAAAACAAACACATTTATACAACGCACTTGATCAAGGCTGGCAAAATTGATTTCTTTTTCATTTATTGTGCGTCAATGGATTTATTGACTATGGTCCCAGGCCAACTGTGAGCTTTTTAAGTTCACATTCCTGAGCTTGATTTAAAAACTACAGCAATAAAAAAGGTCTTAGAACCTTTTTGTTTTGGTCTTAAGAAAAGTTTAAGAGGATTAGAAAAGTCTCCTCAAAAAATTTTTTTTTCCAATTCCAGCTGACTGGAATGCATGCATGTCCTCAGAGGACCTCAGGTGTGTGGTCAGGGTGGAGTTCTTTAAAAATTCTGCTCACTGCTGTGAATGGTAACATTTAGATAGCTGGTGTTTGTAGCTCACATTAGGAACATTTACATCTGGGCTCGTCCACTGCAAATTCTGGGAACAAAAACAAACAACTTTGTTTGGATTGTTGATGGTAATAATAGTCATTCAGTTTGAGGCTCTTTACTTTAATCTTAGTTTTCTGAAAGTCAGGAGTCACTGTAATGACCTGGTCTTCAACACTGACAGTCAGGCTGTGGACGTGAAGGTGTGGCCTGTGCATGTGTTTCGGTCAGTGTAACTGTAGCTGTGGAAAGAATTGTGTGTGTGTTTCCTACACAGCTATACTTGTAGGGGACATTTTTTATTATTGTTCTGTTATTGAGACCCTTTTTCCATCTAACAGGTCTTTACTGAGAGAGAACATTTTGAGTTTGGATATTTAGTTTGGAGTTAATCTGACATACAGTCGAATGTGAAATTAGTTGTCAGTTACATTAAGAATTAAGATTAGACTCACATTTGTTATTGGTTAAAGTAAGGGCTATGGTAAGGGTTCGTAGAAACGTGTGTGTGTGTGTGTGTGTGTGTGTGTGAGAATGTGGTGTACGTGCTGGTCCTCGGTGTCCGTCAGTGTTTGACCAGCTGTTGCTCTTGACTTGGCTGTGTGTTTTTGTGTGTGTGTGTGAGAACATATTGTTCCACACACAAGTTCACAACTTAACACCTAGATATTTATAGTGTAGATCAGGATCATTTTGAAGAGGTCTGTTTTCTGCTCAGATTTGTGAGAATAACCTTCAGTTCTTTTCAATCTAAAATCTCAACCATTCTTTTGCACTAGTTTTGATGTATATTATGCTGTTTTCTGAATATCAACTGCTAATCAATGTTTGTTTTTTTTAACTCCCCCACCCTCCCCCTCTCTTCTCCACCTCCACCCCCACCTCACACACAGACATGAGGACATGTCGTTTGAATGAGTTTAGTTGTGGAGCTGGCTCCACCCAGTGTATCCCCGTCTTCTGGAAATGTGACGGAGAGAAGGACTGTGACAGTGGAGAAGATGAGTTCAACTGTGGTAAGTTCACACACAAAAAACCAGACACTCACATTTTTAAAACATTCACCTCTTCCATCAGAGAACCTTTAAAACATGTGTCCATTTATCCCCACACCTGCAGCTGATGTACAGTAGTGACTGTGATGACAGGAAATTAACAGTAAAGCAGGTGCTTTTGGAAACCTTGTTCTGTGGAGGTCGAGTCTGTGCAGCACAGTAGAAGTAGAGCAGATTTGTCTGAAGTTGTGAATTGGGACGGCCCTCTTCCTTCTGCTCTGACACACTTTAGGACTTCTTCACTCATTCATCCTTAAACATTCACTCAGTTCCCCCAGTGTGGGATTAATAAAGTCTAATCTAGACTCTGGAGTGTCACAGCATGAGCTGAAGATTAGATGATAGAAAATCTGTGCTCAAGAAAATCCCAGGGGAAAGGTGGGCTTTTAACTAGTGCTGCAGATTTAAATCCCAGACCCAGAAAATACAAGTGAAGAGGCAGTAATGAAACCCAGAGCCTCCTGTACACTGACACCCTCTCTCTGCTCTACGTTGGGTTAATTAGAAGCGTGAACAAACAAAAGTCACTAAGCACAAGTTTGTGTGTAGGTAGAGCAAGTGCAACACAGGGCACATACTGTACATCAACCTTGGGGCCAATGGGCGGAATTCAGCCCACCACATAATTTAATGTGGCCATTAGAGCATAACTTCGATATAGTCTAGGTCAGGGGTCACCAACGTGGTGCCCGGGGCCACCTGGTAGCCCCCATGGACTACCTAAGGTGCCCGCAGGCTATGTTCTTAAAATAAATCTACCTAAAAAAGGGTGTCAAAAAATTTACTGCTACTGTTCTTTTTGAATCAGTTCCACCTGCAACCTGCAGTGACGATGGTCTGTATCAAACAAGTAGCTCTCTGTATTACTGAGTGTCCTTGAAGTAGCTCTCAGTTTAAAAAGGTTGGTGACCCCTGGTCTATTTACTGGGTGGTTGAATTCAGTCTCAGTATAACATGAATGGAAAGTTGTTCACAATTCAAATTTCCCTCTTTCCAATTCTAATAAAGCATATGTAAATGTCAGTTACCGTAAACTACATCAGCAGATCACATGTTCAACACTGACACTGGTGAAACAGTAAGGATGTAACAATACACACTTGTTCATGATACAATTTTATCAAGATTTTTTGGAAACAAAATTATCTCTTATTTGTAAGAACAATGGAAATGACCATTACCAACTGAAGTGGATATCTTAAATAACCTGATGTCCTGGTTTAATAGCAGGTCACAACATTTTAGGTGCGTACCGCCACCTACTGTAGTGTATAGTCTAATGGCATGACCAATGACTTTTTTTTAGATATAACACAGGCCACTCCTTACATCTTTTTATTTCAACAAATGCAAATTGTTAGACATTTGTTTGACTTAACTGTTTCACAGTGTGTTGTTGCATCCCTATTCATCAATGAATTCAGCTGCAAAGTCAAAGAGAACAGACCTGTGTCTCCACTGCCCTTCAGCTGTCATGTTTATGGTGCTGTGAACATGGTTGCTGTGCACAGTCACAGATGTATACAGTAAATAAACACAGCACAAACAGGTTACACAGTGGCCTTATTAATGGAAGTCTTCCACCTGTCGCTCATGTTGAGACTCGTCGGCTCATAACTCTTCTGTTACTGAGCAGATCAGGGAGGTGACAATAGACCTGGGCTGATGAATTGTAATCAGACTGACAAAAGTACAGTATGTGAAGAACCACACATGCACACCTCAGTGTTAACCATCTGATTGCTGCTGCAGGAAACATCACCTGTGCGCCCAATGAATTCACCTGTGCCAGCGGTCGCTGCATCTCCAGGAACTTTGTGTGTAACGGCGAGGACGACTGTGGCGACAGCTCTGATGAGGTGGAGTGTTCTCTGTCCTCCTGTGCCCGCAGCGAGTTCCAGTGTGGAAACTCCTCCTGTATCCCAGCCAACTGGGTGTGTGACGATGACGTGGACTGTCAGGTGAGAAACACACAGGCAGTGTCTGAGTTTGTGCTGGGCAACAACAGTTGTTGTTTTTTGTAAATAACTAAAGTTAGGCACAACGATCAAATAGGATTACAAGTCATTTTGTGCACCTTTTATAGTACTGCTGTACAAACAAAAAATGTGGTATCATCAGTGTTTCATATAGGTTGTACGTCTGTACTGTACTACTGTACTTGAAGGGCTCCTGGGATTTATCTTTGTGTATTTAAAGCCAGTGAACAACAGACCTAACAAAATAATCTTGCTGCTGTAAGTACTGTAGTTCAGGGGTACCCAACCTCTGGTCCATGGACTGGTACCGGTCTGTGGGTTATTTAATACCAGGGTACAGCAAAAGAAACAATAATTTACTTCATTTAAAGATAATCCAGCTTTTCTTTTTCAAAATAATCTTTGTCTTTCAAACTGGTACATGGTACAAGAAATGACCAAAATAGAGATTTTGATTTTGACAGTGATGGTTTTTTATATCTGACTGAGAGAGTTTTCATTTGTCTGTTGATGATGTTGCTGCTGTTGGTTTTGACTTTGTTTGATAAGTTATTAAACATTAACACCCACAAATCAAACAGCAGCATAGGTTAGTGTTTGGTCTCTCTCGCTCTCTCTCTCGCTCTCTCTCTCCCTCCTACATCACTGTTCCCATTAATGGACCTGTGGGTGAACACACACACGCACTTCATCAGTCTGCCCCTGTGAGTCACTGATGGTGAGAGGTGATGAAAGTGTGAGAAACTCATTTTAATTCAGAATACAGGAAGAAAGACGGAACAAAATCCAGATCAGTCAGGTCTAAAACCCTGACTGTTCCTCCCACTTTCAGTCCATGCCTGCTTTTACATCAATTGCTGTATTTTTTAAAGATTACATTGGATGAATTTCACTCTTTCTCATGAATATTTAATTAATCAGGGTTAGTCCAAAAGTTCAAATACAAATGAAAAAATATTCCTGAAAATCCCAACTCTCCATCTCATCAATGTTTCAGTCAGGTCTCTTCTTCAGTGCTGTTTCCATCAGAGAATTCCTTCTCTGTAGAATTCTGGAGGATGACCTTTGACACCAGGTCATAACCTGCTTCTTTGTCTGATCTAAGGACTGTAATCCACTGTCTGTAAATGTTCTCACCGGACAATAAGAACTCAGATGGTTCTAGATCAGAACCTGTTGATGAGCTTCAATCATTTGAACAAGTTTCCACTTTGGTCAAAAGCCTGGTTCTTGCCACACTGTCTCCGCAGGACCAGTCCGACGAATCTCCGACCCGTTGCGGCCGTCACCCCACGCCACCCGCTAAATGTTCAAGCAGTGAGATGCAGTGTCGCACGGGGGAGTGCATCCACAAGAAGTGGAGGTGTGACGGAGACCCCGACTGTAAGGACGGCAGCGACGAGGCCAACTGTCGTATGTACAACACAGAGCAACAACACTATCAAGGTCACTGTCACTGTGACCTCACTGCTTTGACTGTGTCTTTTTTAATTATACTCTGTGTGTGTGTGTGTGTGTGTGTGTGTGTGTGTGTGTGTGTAGCCACACGTACCTGTGGACCGGAACAATTCAAGTGTGATGATGGAAACTGTATCCTGGGCAGCAGACAGTGCAACGGCATCAGAGACTGTGTGGACGGATCAGATGAAGTCAACTGTAAAAACAGTATGTGCACTGTGGGGGGGTAGGGGGGGCATTATCTCAGGGGAAGATTAGTTTTCAGATAACAGGCTAAGAATTATGTTCAGGCTTCTGTTGAGACCCATCGTCCAGCATGTCCACTAAAGCACAACTATTGACGTTGGTGATGGCTCTCAGCCTCCGTTTTTCAAACTACTAGTCTATCTGAAGAGCTGCATGGGTGTTGACGATGGAATGATCTGTAGAGTGTAGACTGACTTTTATTTCATACCAAAACATTAGCTTAGCATAAAAATGTGTATATCTGTAGGTATCGGTTGGGGTGGTGGCCTGTGCTGCAGATGTTTGTGTTTCTGTCTAACTCTGTGTGTGTGTGTGTGTCCACCCACAGTGAGTCAGTGTAATGGACCAGATAAGTTTAAGTGTCGCAGTGGTGAGTGTATTGAGATGAGTAAAGTCTGCAACAAAGCCAGAGACTGTCCTGACTGGAGCGACGAGCCCATCAAGGAGTGCAGTGAGTTCTAGTGAAGTTCTTCACTTTCTGCTGGACTTTTAAAGATTTTTCTTTTTTGTTGTTGTTGTTGTTGTTGTTGTTAGGTGGTTAACCTCCCTGTGTTTTCAGGCATGAATGAGTGTCTGCTGAACAACGGCGGCTGCTCACACATCTGCAGAGACACAAAGATCGGCTTTGAGTGCGACTGCACCCCTGGACTTCAGCTCATTGACCACAAGACCTGCGGAGGTGGGTAATGGTCGCACCGCAGCCTCAGCTGGCCTCAACTGTGGTTTGACCTTAGAATGAGGAGCAGAAATACTGACCGATCCCCAGAGGAAACTGTCGGTATTACAGCTTCTGCTGCAAGAGCAGTTCAAGAAAAGTTTGAAGTATATCCTGTAGTATATTGTACTTACTGTAGGAAATATGTAAACATATTTTAAATGTATATACCAGAAATAGGATGGAATGAGTACATACAGCCCATAATCTCAGTGCATATCTCCCTTCTTTTTGTCATTGAAAATATAATCAGTTTATACAATATTAACATTTACCATATAAACGCAGCTGTCAGTGGAACAGTTACAATCATGTTTAGTATTTCCTTGATCTTTAATATTCTTTTTGTGATTTATATTCTGTAACATTTGCAGTTTCTGTTAGTTTGAACATTTTTGACACAACCACAGCTCTTTGTAGTTGTTATTACTGTTAATAACTTCTGACTTGGACCTAACTAACTAACTGTGTGTGTGTGTGTGTGTGTGTGTGAGTACAGACATAAACGAGTGTCTGAACCCTGGAATCTGCAGTCAGATCTGCATCAACCTGAAGGGTGGATATAAGTGCGAGTGTCACAACGGTTATCAGATGGACCCAACCTCCGGCGTCTGCAAAGCTGTTGGTGAGTCATCGTCACCGGAACCAGACTGAGCCTTTGAGGCGCTGGGATTTTGGACACCGTCTCTTTGTGTTCTTAGGTAAAGAACCCTGTCTGATCTTCACCAACCGCCGGGACATCCGTCGCCTGGGTCTGGAGAGAAAGGAGTACACTCAGATCGTGGAACAGCAGAGGAACACGGTGGCTCTGGATGCAGACTTTAACCTGCAGATGGTCTTCTGGGCCGATCTGGGCCAAAAGGCCATTAACAGGTGGGTGTGAGACCTGAGGGAGTGGATGTTTATTCATCCTTTTGAAGGGAGTGGGGAGGGGGTCAGGAGCCAATCACAGGTAGATAGTTCTTCAGTCCAACACAGGGTCATCTGTAGACCTGTGATCTCAGTGGAGCTGGGTTAGAGAAATCTGACAATGGTAGGATTAAAGGTGTTGCCTTTTTACCAACTTCACTGTTCACTGGTTGTTAGTTTGAAAACATGGTGACAACATGTTAGTGTTTGTGTCCAATTGTCAGAGGTTGATAATGTCACTTCTGTTCTGACAGCATGGTTCTGGACAAGCGTGGAGATATCGGTGTCCACAGCAAAGTCACAGAAAATGTCCAGACTCCAGTGGGAATCGCCGTGGACTGGATCTACAAGAACCTGTACTGGACCGACCTGGGGACCAAGACCATCTCAGTGACCAACTTCAATGGAACCAAACAGAAGGTTCTGTTTAACAGGGGTCTGAAAGAACCGGCCTCCATCGCTGTGGATCCACTGTCTGGGTCAGTACAGGTGACAGCAGCTGAAGGCTGTGTGTTTGTTCTTCAAATGGTTGTGTGTATTCATCAGTGTGTGTGTGTGTGTTACTGTAGCTTCCTGTACTGGTCTGACTGGGGAGAACCTGCCAAGATTGAAAAAGCTGGTATGAACGGAGTGGACCGACAAGTTCTGGTGGCAACAGACATTCAGTGGCCGAATGGAATCACCCTGGGTAAGAACACACACACACACACACACACACACACACACGCTGTAAGTGTTGTATAAAGGGTGATGATTTCCTCTTCTCTCTTCTGTCCTCAGATCTCATCAAAGGCAGGTTGTACTGGGTTGACTCCAAGCTGCACATGCTCTGTAGTGTGGACCTGAATGGAGACAACAGGAAGAAGGTGCTGCAGTCCTCAGAATTCCTGGCTCACCCCTTCGCTCTGACTGTTTTTGAGGTAAACAGATTTATTTTATTTATATTTATATATATTATTATTACTTGTCTCTCATTCTGTCTGCAGTCTAAAACTATTTCATTGGTGTTTTTGACATGTTTTTTGCCCATCAGCTTTTTTTCCTTTCTAGTTTTATTTGACATAACCTAGAAAAAGATAACTTTAGTTTAAAAATGTCCTCAACTGTTTCTCTCTCTCAGGATCGTGTCTTCTGGACAGATGGGGAAAATAAGGCTATTTATGGAGCAAACAAGTTCAGTGGAGCTGACGTGGTAACACTGGCCAGTAAACTCAACGATCCCCAGGACATTATTGTTTATCACGAGCTGATCCAGCTCTCAGGTGTGGTGTACTGAGGTGTCTGTGTCAGACTTGTCCCTCACTGTCTTTCACTGCTGTCTTTCATGATATTTATACAGTCAGACACTCACTGACAGACGTTGTCTCCGTCCCCCATGTTGACAGGAACAAACTGGTGCACAGAGAAAGGTGAGAACGGAGGCTGCAGCTACATGTGTCTGCCTGCTCCACAGATCAACAAACACTCGCCCAAGTACACCTGTGTATGTCCAGAAGGTCAGGAGGTCGCCGCTGATGGTCTACGCTGCAGACCTGGTGAGTCTTCCAGAAACTTTACTCCCTGACTGGTGTTAATGAGGAAACTGATCTGTTGAGTTTGGTGAGCAGTGAACTGTCTTGGGGAAAAAAAAAAGATCAAATGAATTGGGGGATTGAATTAGTAAATTGTACTTTATTATATTTTTTTTTTGTTTTGTCAAATAGATATATAAAAAAAGAATTGTTGTAGCTAACATTAGCTCTGTTGTCACATTGAGATAATACTGCAGTAATGAGATTTTTTTTTTAAAACAATTTACACAAAACATGCTCCTATCAGAGCAGACATCACAGAGTTAAAGTGTGTGTGTGTATATGTTTGTATGTATGTGCGTGTATTGCTTAGGAGCCACACTTTGACCAAATATTGGTCTGAAAAGGTTCCAGCTCTCGTGGTCTCCTCTGTGAGGAGGTTGCCAGGAGACGCTGTCCTCTCTGCATCCCCCCCGATTTACTTTCTTTGGACGTCCAGCTCCTCCTCGCTCCCACAGATTAGTCTTTTCATCGGCAGTGTTTCCACATAAGGAAGCTGTCAACTGCATTCATGCCACAAACTAACTCCTCTAATTGGACTCAAACTTGAGACAGAGACACTGGTGAACACCAAGGGCTGGAACATTTCCCTGTACTGTTTTAATTCATTCTTTCTGTTGACTCCTCTGCAGTGCTCCTG
Organism: Cynoglossus semilaevis; assembly: GCF_000523025.1. Classification (NCBI taxonomy): domain Eukaryota; kingdom Metazoa; phylum Chordata; class Actinopteri; order Pleuronectiformes; family Cynoglossidae; genus Cynoglossus; species Cynoglossus semilaevis. The sequence goes on from NC_024320.1 coordinate 5,515,724, forward strand.
ACACTCGGTTGTTTTTTCTTTTTTATCAGATGTTAGTTAACTAAAATGTTAACTTTTTATGAAGCTAACATTTGTGCAGTGAGCTTCAGCACCTGAAACTGATCTTTAAAGAAAGACATGAAGGAGACACTGGGTTTACTATTACTTCTCCATTACCACGGCAACGGTGCAGATGGGCTGGTGATGTGTGATCAGACAGACTCTAATGACCACTGTGGGACAGTCTGACTGAATAGACCTGATGTGTCAAAGACTCTGGTTTCTCTGAATGTAGCTAAAGAATTCTTTATGTTCCCATCTTTGCCTCTGTGGTTGTTGACACGTCTCCCTGTGTCCCTGAGAATGTAGTGGGCGGAGCTCCTGGGGCTGAACGCTCCTCCACCTTCTTCCCACTTGGTCTGCAGCCAGAAGGGGGGAGGTGGGAGAGTGGGGGGTTCTTGTTTCTTTTAACTGAAGCTGAACATATTTTACTGCAGCTGCAACAACACAGGCTGTAGGACAGTGAGAGGCTTGTTATCAGCAGGATGAGACGGTAGTCATAACAGTGATGATGGTGCACAGGGTGGAGGCTGAATGGACCACAGAGGAGGAGTTTAAGGCTCTCTGTAGAAGAGCAGCATTTTTAGCATCCTGTTTGATCAGCAGTTTAGGAAACAGTCGATCCTGTGTTAATGCTGTCAACTAATAAAATCTGTCAGGGACGAGGTCCAATCAGCTCTGACTTTGTCATGTAATCTAGAGAAATAGATTAGAGTGAGAGCCAATCGAAACTGTGTTTGAAGGCTAATAGGTGTCAACAGGGATCCAATCGCAATGAACACTGAACACAGAAGTCTGGAATAATCTGGTCAATATGCAAGATATTTTGACCAAAACACATCTTGTAGAACAGGTGTATGGAACAGTTTTGTCTGCAACCACGTCGTCCTAAGATTCACAAATTAATAAACATATTATTTATGGACAATTACGATCAATAAGACCTTGTTCATATAATCAAAATTCAGCCAGATGGTAAATTCTATGGTAAAGTGTAGGTAAAGTATTTCTGTTAATGCCACTGTGTGATAACGTTAAACAGTCATGGTCCCAGTCTGGTCCCAGTCTGTTCTACTTTGACTCTGGGCTTTTTCTGTAACAGACACTCCCACTACTGCAGCTCCCTCAAAGGATGATGGGAAAGCTCTAACGCAGCCTCCCTCAGGTAATGCCCTCGGTGCTGCTGCTGCCTGTGTCTGAGACACTGACATGTTTGGAACATGTTGGTGCTTCTGCTGTGTCAGTGAATTCTGTGCTACAACGCTAACCCTCTGTCTGTGGCTTCAGCTGCTCTGTTTGTAGCTTTGAGGCTAACATTTAGTGCTTTCTCGCTCTGGTGCTTTTAGGACCACTTTAATGTTTGGTTCCTCTGTGTGACAGTGTGTATAGGCAGTAATGTTAATACTACGAGACTGGTGGTCTTTGCTGTACAGGTCGTGACCTAATGCCCCTCTGTTGATTTCTCTTGATCTTCCACTTTACTGTGACTAAACAGTTTTTGTTCTGCTGTGATCTCTGCTCCTGTCCTTCTCTCACTGCTGTCTTTCACAAACTGATCAGGGATCAGCCCTCAACTATACAGTCTTTATTAGTAGTAGTAGATGGCTAAAGCTAACCCATAGCTAGGAGTAGTACTACATCAGCCATGTTGAACTAAGCTGTTTTTAAACAGATATTTTAAACTAGAAGTTAAATGTTTAAAACTTCAGTAATGATGAAATTACAAATGAAAGTAAATGTGTTTCCTGTTAAATACTATTTCTGAAGTTCCTGTGGGTTCAAACTGACATCTTCAGGATCTGGAATCGGATTTTGATATGATCTTATCTTCAGCTTGCACTGCTTTAACACTTAGACTAGGCATCCACTAGGGGGCAGTATATCATCTGTCCCTACTGAGAAAGATTTGAAACCATTGTTAAATTATTTTCTCCAGATGACAAACTGTTTTATTTTTTTAGTTTATAAAGTTTATAAATCTTAAAACAATAAGAACTGACTATAATTTTTCTTTTCATTTTTTGTCTTTTCCTTCTCAGAAGCCAATGTCAGCACATCAATCCAGTTGAACTCCACAGCCAAAGGTTCTGCTGCTGCCTGGGCCATCCTGCCTGTCTGTAAGTATGGGAAATGTGAAGTCTAAAGTGGAATGTCAAAGGTCAATGGGGTTGAAAATCTGAGACAGACTTCTTTTGTTTGCCCATCAGGGAACAGAACATCACTTTGTTTTTTCAGAAAGAACCTTAGTTGAGTTGTGCTTGGAGCGCCCTCTGTTGGCTCAAACAAAGCTCTGCTTCACTGTTTGAATCCTGCTGTTGTTTCTCTCAGTGCTGTTGGCCATGGCCGTGGTGGGAGGGTACCTGATGTGGAAGAACTGGCAGCTGAAGAACCAGAAGAGCATGAACTTCGACAATCCCGTCTACCTGAAGACCACCGAGGAGGACCTCAACATTGACATCACCAGACACGGAGCCAACGTGGGCCACACCTACCCTGCTGTGAGTGGCTGAAGTGGAGCCGATTAAACCTCTGGTGACCTCGCTGTCACTTAATCTCTGCTGCTTTTATGATCAGTCCGCACAGATTAAACAGATTAGCCTGAGAACACACGGCCGCCACCTGGTGGACAAACAAACAAATAAAAGAACGAACCTCGGCTGCTTCTCTCCTAGCTGGGAAAAAAAAAAAAAAAGAACATATCCACTGTGCTGTGCAAAAGTTTTAGGCAGGCCTCTCTACTTATTGGTCAGTTTTATTCACACTGTACTATTTAGAACTAATAATTGTTTTAAATCAATCTTTATTTCTTAGAAACGGTTATAAATGGACAGTAATACTGTACTGCAGCAGAACAGAGTACACAAACAGTAAAATCAGTATACTGACAACAGGAAGAAGTATTCAGTTTTTTAGTCTCCTTAAAGATCACTGAAGGCACCACCGAGTACTGAAGTACAACCTAAATACCTGGGAGCTCTTTTCTTTTTTTTTTTTTTTTTTTTTAAACATCTGGGTTGTGGACCACAGGCAGAGCCACATGGCAGCAGCTGTTCCTGTCTCCACAGACCAGCCCGTCCTGAACAGTTAGCGGTCAGGGTTTGACTCCCAGCCAAGGGCAGTTGGTCTTCACTTGTCTTCAGCTGCTTTGACTGAAGCTGTGGTCAGTGGTGGAGAGCGCCCTCAGCTGGAGACTTTGTCTTAACCTAAGTGTATACTGACTCACTGTTTTTCAGTGACACTGATCTGTGTCTTTGTCCTTTTTTTCCAGATTTCCATCGTCAGCACAGAAGATGATTTGTCCTGATCCTGTGTATTTTGAGCACAGAAGATGATTTGTCCTGATCCTCTGTATTTTTTTTTAACAACAGCCCTTAAATATTTGGACCACCTGCCTTCTGCTGAGCCACATACTGGAGTGTGTGTGTGTGTGTGTGCGTGTGTGCGTGTGTGGGCGTGTGTATCTGTATTTGAGATGGATGAAAAACGTTTGATAAAAAAACTCTCCCATAAATGATGAGACTATTTCACGTCCTCTGGCCAGATGTTATTTATTTGTTTTTTGGGATCTTTTTCTTCAAGGTCTTCCTGATGATTTTTCTGAAATCAGGCCTTGAAGGTGTTCTG
>NC_024320.1:5519435-5527236 GCF_000523025.1 Cynoglossus semilaevis
TTTAAACTGTAAACATCATGAATCAGCAGTAGAAACCAAGGCTCTGAGCTCAGAGACTGAGGGTCAAAGGCCGTACATACATGTATTTATTTATTACAGTATTATCAGTTATATCTAAACACTAGTGTAAGATTTCTTTTTTTTTTTTTTTGTTTCCTACAGAAACACTGGGATTTTTACAGATAAGCTATAAGGTGAGAGGATTTGTAAAAACTGTACATATGAAACTTCTTCCCTCAGACGTCAGTCAGGACTTTTTTCTCGATGCACTTTGATCAAAAGGTTTCCTTCTGTAAATAAGATTCTCTACATTTGACTTGAAAATTGAGTTTTTTGCTAAAGACCAGTTACGTCAGCAGGGTTTAAAAAAACAACAACAACAAAAAAAAAGAGGTGACGGAGGTGTGTTTGAGAAATGGAGTAAAACCACACCACTGGATCTACTGCTTCAGGTTAGGAACCAGAACTATTTTGTATGTTTGTGCTGTTGCTGTGGAACGTTTTTCTAAAATCTGTACAGTGAAGGAGTGAAACCAGTGACACACCTTCTGTATCTGAAGATAAAAACATTTGATGAATTAAATCTAAATCAACAGTGGTGGAAACGTCATGTGTGTTTTCTGAGTTTGTGTCTCTGTCAGGCTGTGATGATAAATGATGGTTGATTGATGGGCCAAGTGGAGAAGAGTGGTCTGTGCTGTGGTCTGACAGTAAAAAGGTCACCAGTTTGATCCCCAGCTCTTATTGCAGGTCTCTTTTTTTTTTTTTTAAATTCACTGGTGACAGTGGTTTCATCTTAGATCTTTGAAAAATCCCTTTCCTTACAACATGAAGGTCAACAGTTTGATCCCCAAGTGTGTTTCATTCTCTGTCTTCATTGTTGTCTTTGTTGGTGTGGTTTTTTCATCAGACTCCAGTGTCAACAGTTCAGACCATGGAGTGACATCACACAGCCTGCTGTGTTGTCATAAACTGCACTGTACACATGCCAGTTTGTGCATGTTAATAAGATAAGTGGTCAATCAAGTTGATCTCTGGGACTGAGTCATAACCAAAGTCACAACTTCTGGTTCTCAGAGTTTGTAGAACATTCTTTATTATTGTAGCGCTTTAAAAATGTATTATTTATCCACCTTTTTGTTGAGCTTCAACCTGGTCCTCATGTGATGAATCCTTAGGCCAGCTCCTCCCTGTGACCGTGAAAAGGATTAAAGATGATTATTTCATTTTAAACTGCCTTAGTCTGCCGAGAGACTTTGGTGAAACCTCCACCACGGAGGTTCCTGATTTAATCCCGATTAATGTTAATCATTAACATGTTTGTCTGATCCTGGAGTCATACAAGAAGAAGAGTTCAGAAGAGATAGTTGTATACTTTTTAAGATATTGACAAAAAATACATTATCTAAAATGTGTTGTTGACAAAAAATACATTATCTAAAATGTGAAATGTATTCAATAATTTAAAAAGTGTTGTTTAATTGTTAATGGTACTGCAATAAAACTTGAGTGTCATTCAAAAGTGGTTCTACCTAAACGTATAAATCAGGTCCAGCGGTTTATGGTAACTAATCAACAGAATGTTTTCAGTATCCAACCAGCTGACTGCAAACTAAACCCAATCTGACAACTTTCATTTATAATTTTACATTGGTTTCAAACAGACATGTCCTCTGACTTCTAAAGCCAATAGTGGTGCATTGTGGGTTGCATGTTGTTAGGCTACAGAGAGCGTTGTCCTCATGATCTGTTCTACTCTAGAAGTTTTGGACTACATGCCAGTTGTGATTCTCAGTTTACGCCACAGACCAGGCCACTTTGAGGTTATGACTGTGTCATATGTGGTCTGCGGGCCACTATTTGAATAGCCTAGTTGTAGATTTTGGGATTTCTTATCAATAGCTTGATGATTCTGCGGGCCACTATTTGAATAGCCTAGCTGTAGATTTTGGATGGGATTTCTTATCAATAGCTTGATGACTCTTCTGATGGCTTTTGGCTGATCTCTAGCTGATCTTTTGTCTGATTCTTGATTCATTCTCATGCATTTTTTTTTCTCCAATCAAGTTTTTATTTACAGGGTGGAGTTCTTTTGAAAAATGTCTGGGATGACTAATTTAACTAATATATTCAGAGGAAAGTCCATTGTAACCAGTAGATACATTTGCTGCCTTCATCGCGAAATGAGGACGATGACCTTTGACCCTGGTTTATTTTCCAGAAAGTTAATTCACTTGTTAAATTTCTTAACATAATTTTTCCTTTTTTACTCTGGCTCAGAATCAACAAAGATAAACGTTCTATGAGGTGGTGTTGGCAGTAGAAGAATTCATACAATGTTATGAGAGTGTGACCTTTGACCTGATTGGGCTTTGTCTATCAACCTCTGCAGTCAGGTGGAGGCCGTCAGTGATGGAGGCTGAAGGAGAAAGATTAAAAGCATTTAAAAGTTTAATCAGCAGATGAGCTCCATCCATCACATACACACACACACACACACACACACACCACCTCACTCTGAGTGTGTGTGTGTGTGTGTGAGAGAGAGAGAGAGAGAGAGAGATTTACTAATATTGTCAGATTAACAACAACACACAGGCGGTAAACCGTGGTCATTTCGTTCTACCTCCGTGCTCGGAGCAGGAGTTTGTTCACTGCAGAGGAATTAGTACCAGTGAGGAACCGATGGAGGATCTGGACTTCACTCACTGCACCTTAAATACCTGGAACTCCACACAGGTGAGACTGACATTCACAAAAGAATCTGTGAAGTCTTTTAGTTTGTTATTCTGGATGTACAAACATGTTCATCGCCTTTTTATTTTTTAAGATTCTACACAAACCTCTGTCTGTTTTTTTTTTAAATATCTTCAGAGTTGTTACTTTGTTTGTTAAAAGTGAAAAATCAGCCTGGATTCACCTTAAAAAATAAATTCAGAAAAGTTTGTGTCAGGAAACTTACTCTGTTAGATAGGATACTCTCGTTTCCTAACACACAAAGAATCTCAAGTTTTTAAAGTTTTACTTGCAGGCAAAGAGTGCAGAACAATGGTTACATTCAGAACTCAGATCAAGGAGGTCAGATCTGTGTCTATCTTAGCTAACAGTCGGTGCCATCAGTACCATACACCATCCTGTGTAAACCATCAGCATTCACACTTCTGTTCAGTACTTCTCCATTTAGGACAGCATAACAACAGCATTCAATAACAGTATAAATTGATATGGAAACTTATTATAATGACTATATTGTAAAGACTGAATACATGTATTTACAATATCTTAACCCTTTATTTTAATACTTTCATATTTGTTTTACAACTTTAGTTTTCTAAAACATTTACACTAAGACTTTTTCATTTAATTTCTGAAGGAAGCGTGTGAAGACATTTACGATCTCTATGCTGAGGATGAAGATGAGGAAGAACAAATTCCTGAGTCACACTGCCACCTGCTGGTGTATCCCACCAAAGACTCAGACATTCACATCAACGTTGGAGGAACGGTAATTTCAACAAAATTCCACTGCTGACAAAAAAATTTAATATTCAAATTAGAGCTGGTTAGAGTTAGAGCTGGGACTTGTTTCTGTAGGAGAAAGTGCCTTGTTTCTTTTTCTTCTTCAGCTATACCACGTACCTCATGCTTTAGCTGCACGGTATCCCAAAACCCGAGTCGGACGTTTGGCTACAAACACGGACCACAACGTAAAACTGGAGCTGTGTGACGATTACAACGTCCAGACGGATGAGTTCTTCTTTGACCGAGATCCTCGGGTTTTCCACAATATCTTCATCTTCTACAGGTGAAGTGGAATCAGAACAGAATGAGCTGAGTGATGACCTGAACTAACTCCTGTCTCCTGTCTCCTGTCCCTGTCTCTGTCCTGCTCAGGACTGGAGTTCTGTGGGTCAAAGATGATTTTTGTCCTCGCAGTTTCCTGGAGGAGATCGGCTACTGGGGCGTCAGGATCAAATACAGCCAACGCTGCTGTCGCATCGCCTTTGAGGAACGTCAGGATGAGCTGAACGACGAGCTGAAGATTCAGAAGCAGCTGATGGAGGAGGTCAGTGGAGGACAGAGGAGGTCAGTAGAGGTCACTCGATGACAGTGGAGGTCAGTGGACATCTGTGCGTGGTTAACAAAGACCCAGTACTGACACTTGTTGGACTAAAAGGTTACAGTTGACAGTGATGTCCAACATTATTAAAATAAATAATAGACCAAAACTTTGTTTCTGTCCTCTGTCGTCCAGGTAGAGATTGAAGATAACCAGTTTTTGTTCCACAACATGGTGTTTGGAGAGACCAGGAGGAAGATCTGGAACCTGATGGAGAATCCGTTCTCCTCGGTTCCTGCCAAACTGGTGGGCGTGGCCTCCTCGGCCTTTGTGCTGGTTTCTCTGGTGGCCATGACTCTCAACACTGTGGATGAGATGCAGTATAAAGTGTGTGATGGAAAGTTCGTTTTGTTTTTTGTTCTTGAACTAGTCCAAACTAGTCAGTTGAACTAGTCCGTTTCTCTGTCTTTTCCAGACGGCCTCAGGTCGGCCCAGTGGCAGGTTCCAGGGGGAGTACGTTGAGTCCTTCTGCATCGTCTTCTTCACCCTAGAATATCTGCTGCGTCTCTGCTCCACCCCTGACCTCAGGTGCTTTGGACACAGTGTTCTGAACACGGTGGACTTGATGGCCATCCTGCCCCACTACCTGCAGATGGCGCTGGAGTGTTTTGAGGATAAAGACATTCAGATGTACTCCGGTGACATAGAGACGGTGGGACGTGTCGGAAAGGTACGGAAAAACCTGGAGGAGAAGAAAAAGGTTGAGACCGACCAGGAACAAACCAACTGATGGACAGGTTCTTGTCTCTGCAGGTGGGTCAGGTTCTGAGGATCATGCGTCTCATGAGGATCTTCAGGATTTTAAAGCTGGCTCGTCACTCGATGGGTCTCAGGGCGTTTGGCTTCACACTGAAACAGTGCTATCATCAGGTCAGACTGGACTGGACTGCTGTAGTACTGTAGTACTCTGACTGTAGAGGTCCCTGCTGCTGTAGTACTGTAGTACTCTGACTGTAGAGGTCCCTGCTGCTGTAGTACTGTAGTACTCTGACTGTAGAGGTCACTGCTGCTGTAGTACTGTAATACTCTGACTGTAGAGGTCACTGCTGCTGTAGTACTGTAATACTCTGACTGTAGAGGTCACTGCTGCTGTAGTACTGTAATACTCTGACTGTAGAGGTCACTGCTGCTGTAGTACTGTAATACTCTGACTGTAGAGGTCACTGCTGCTGTAGTACTGTAATACTCTGACTGTAGAGGTCACTGCTGCTGTAGTACTGTAATACTCTGACTGTAGAGGTCACTGCTGCTGTAGTACTGTAATACTCTGACTGTAGAGGTCACTGCTGCTGTAGTACTGTAATACTCTGACTGTAGAGGTCACTGCTGCTGTAGTACTGTAATACTCTGACTGTAGAGGTCACTGCTGCTGTAGTACTGTAATACTCTGACTGTAGAGGTCACTGCTGCTGTAGTACTGTAATACTCTGACTGTAGAGGTCACTGCTGCTGTAGTACTGTAGTACTCTGACTGTAGAGGTCACGGCTGCTGTAGTACACACATTTATTCTGTTGTCCTCCTCCTGACCTTCGCTCCAAAGCAAACCTCCACCTCTCCAGGTTTTCTTCTACTGTGGCAGCTGTTGGTGTTTCATTGGTACTGTATCTACTACAGTAGTATTGGTACTGTATCTACTACAGTAGTATTGGTACTGTATCTACTACATCTAACAATATTCACAACCTCCAGGTTTATTTGAAGTATTATCATATAACTTCTAGAAAAAAATGAAAGTAATGTGATATTTTTGTTTGTTTGTTTGTGTAGGTGGGTTGTTTACTCCTCTTCATCAGTATGGGTATCTTCATGTTCTCAGCCATGGTCTTCACTGTGGAGCATGATGTTCACAACACCAACTTCACCTCCATCCCACATGCATGGTGGTGGGCCACGGTGAGTCTCAGTCCACAAATGTTCAGACATGTCTGCTCCTAACTGCCTTATTTAGCTGATCTGCTGGTTGACTCCACCCACCCCACCCCCCACCCACCCCAACCCCCAGGTTAGTATCTCCACCGTGGGCTATGGGGACATGGTCCCTGAGACCAACTTGGGCCGCATCTTTGCCTTCGCCTGCATTTCCTTTGGCATCATCCTCAACGGCATGCCCATTTCTGTGCTCTACAACAAGTTCTCCGACTACTACATCAAGCTCAGGTCCCACGAGTTCACCGCTGTGACCAAAGCTCGAGGGAAACTGACTTCGGCCAGAAGGGTGGTGACGAAGAAGTTCAAAGAGTGCTGTGATGATGATGAACCCAGGATGGACGTGCAGTGAGACAGGTCCAAAAGATCACCTACTGGTCTGGGAACCCAGTAATTGCAATTGTGTGAAGATTTTAACAATAATAGAGCCCCAGTGCACTGATGGTGTTCCTCAAGGTTTTGTACTAGGACATTGTTTTTGTTGAGTTAAATCAGAATGTGTAGAATGTTTATTCTTCAGAATGTTTAGACGTGTGCATGTAGCCATACCATGAACTTTGAACATAGTTCTCCGTCTTTCACCACCATGTTTCCACAATTACCTCCACAGACAAACCAGTGTTTTTAATAGTATGTTTTTGAAGTAGACACCTATGACGTTCTGGTCTGTACATGTTTGTCAACAGACTGCTTCTCGTTTAGTGGCTGTGCCCATTTTAGGTCCAGCTATTTAAATACATGTAAACTGTGCTCTAAGTCACAGAAATAGAATAAAGTGGAAAAACACAATCTAGAATTTGTATGTCCAGTACATGTTCAATGGGCTTGTTTGTCTGTAGATGTCACAATAAAGCTGAGCTTCAACAGGGTTTAATACCCTCCACTGTTAAAGGTAAGTCTGGGAAACAACTGTGATAAACAGCCGGTTCTAGATTGGTATAATATAAATATATTATATAACACGTTATATAATGTGTAGATTGGGTTGTAGGATCACAATAAAAACTCCAATAACCCCAGTCATATAAAGTACTTTTTAATTTTCCACTTACTTATCACACCGTATTACAGCATATTATAAAATATTAAAAGAAGAAACACATGGCGAACTAAAACTTTTCACAAAGCAGAGGAGGAATTCTCACAATCTTACATTTGTTAGCTTCCCTGGTTACCAAGAGTTCCTGGTTCCTCAGTAGAACTTTCAACAGGCAGTGATTTTTGTCTGTCGTTCTCCAACAGTTTTCTGTCCATGACTGAAGAGATGTCATTTTCCACTTCCTGAAAACTTCCCACATTCTCACAGGGATGAAGTTTCGTCAACGCCATCTCCTGGAAGGAGTCATGACCGTGCACAAAGAGAGAAGTTTATTCATGTGATCTGTTTTAATTCCTGTGAAAAGTCTTTATTTGTTCAGAAGCTCCAGCAGGATCTCTGCTCCTTTGTTGCTGCTGCTGAGCTGTGCCTTCATGGACTGCAGCGCCCCCTTCACTTCCGAGACCACAGACTGGTCACAGCTGTTCAGGAGACTGAAAACACAAACACAGATTTATTTTAAAAAAGGGGTTTCTATATTTGAAGATTATTGAAGACACTGTTTACACGCAGCACAAAACAACATCACATCACTTTCTTCTCTGATTGGCCGTGAGGGAATCATGATCATGGTTTTTTTTTTTAACTTGAATGAGGTTTCAGTGTCTGAGCTCCTGACCTGCAGAGAACCATGGCTCCTCTGTTGACTTTGACCCAA
>NC_024320.1:5527284-5536252 GCF_000523025.1 Cynoglossus semilaevis
AACGCTCTAGGGGGCAGCAGAGATGTAGAAATGAAGATTAGAGGCTGATTATATTTCAGTGACAGATTTCATAAACACGTTTTATTCTCCTGACCTTTATGTTTGGTTAATATCGTCTAAAAAATTAGACCAATGTTTCTTTACCTTCTTTGCCAGCCTCGGCCAGAGTGGCGTCCTGCTCGATGAGCCACTTCAGCACCAGGTGACCCGCTGGATGTTCTGCCATGTGAAGCTGCAGAGAACAAAAGGAAAACAGAGGTCAGCACAAACAAAGACAAAATAATTAATACCCAAAAAAATTCAAGATTTTAAGTGACTCCTGGTGATGTATCCGCTGCTGTAGGGCTGCTGGTGGTATGATAAAATCTACAGCTTAAGTCAGTGGTTTCCAAAGTGGGTGTTTGACAATACCAGTGACAACAATGAAAGTGACAGTGTCACAGCTGCAGATGTGTGTCTGAAGGTCCAGGTAGTTCAGGTCTACAATCATCATATCTACAAATGGAGGTGGAAAAATTCTTCACTGCCTTTAAAGTTGAGTTCTAAATAGAACATCTACCTCTCCCCCGATTCCTCCAGGTTTCAGCTCCTGATTGGCCAGCTGAGCCACAGCGGTCATGGCAGGTCGTAGGTCACCACAGGCCGAGCCCAGGATATCACTGACTGTGACGCTGCTGGCCTTTTCCAACGCCATGGTAGCGGCATGTTCGTGCAGGTACTCCAGCAGAGAAGGAGAGACAGCCTCCAGGAGCTCCTTTCTACGAATGGCTACGTCTTTTTTACTGAGGAGCAAAAAAAGAAACAATTACTGACTCCGCCCACTGGGATTCAAACATGTCCCCTGGTTGGTTTACAGCACACAGAAGATTTCGTGTTCATGGTGTAACAGTTATTACTACGAGGAGGCTGCAGCTCCTGTTGCCATAGTAACTTTTTGTTGTCATTTACCTGTGTACATTTCCGTCTCCTTTCTCCAGAACTTTGATGATCTCTGGCAGCAGATGAGCTGGATCTCTGGGACTGAGCAGATACAACAGAACCTTCTTTCCATATTTGTTATTGATGACCTCGTCCAGAGACGACAGAATCTCCTGCACAGGAACCAGGATCAGGTGAGGCCAGTTGAACAGAAAACGGGATTAAACAACAGCACTAGTACTGAACAGTTCCTGGACCATAACTGATAGTAATTAGTAATGATGGTAAGTAAGGAGCTGGTGGTGGAGTCTGGTTCATGATCTGAAGACCAGGTCCATTCATGAAGTCCAGTCCATGTGAATTTAACAGCTGATGACATCAAACTAACAATACTCACAGACAGGACGGCCTGTTTCACCAGTTTAGTGTCGTCCACACAGTCAAACATGGCCAGAAGAACCAGGTGACTGAACTCCCCCTGTGGACCAACAAGAGAACTTCAACACCCCATAACAAAGTGAAGTCCACTTTGAACTGATCTGCTGATCAAGAACCAATAATAACCATCAGTTTGGGGAACTCACTGTAGCAAACTTCACCATGTACGTCTTCATGGTCTTTATGATGACCTTTCTGTCCTGAAAGGTCGAAGCAACAGGATTAGGAGGAGATGGAAGTCCGAGAGAGAGACATGGGGCAGGGGGAAGAGGAAGTCAGAGGGAAAGACACTGAGGAAGAGGAGAAGGTCAGAGGGAGTGTATCGAAGAGGAGGATGAAAAGAAGGAGGTTAGAGGGGGAGACACTGAGGAGGACAGGGTGTGTGTGTGCAAAGACCTTGGCCGCCCCGTGCCACAGACAGTTCATGGCAACTCGGGCTCCGTCGTGTGTGTGAGCCATGTAGACCACAGACTCTCTGATGGACTCAATCATTTCCTGCTCGGATCAGAGAAAACAGTTTTTTTCAGAACTGATTCTACAAGCACGAGGACGATAAATTAAAAAACAACAAATAAGAAGCTGAGGTGGTGTTGTTGGGATTTCTCACCGTTCTGGGTTTGTCTGGAGCAAACTGGAAAAAGTCCATGAAAACTTTGTGGACCAGAGAGTGTTTGATGACCTGCTCCCTGAAACAGACATCTAACTTTAGCTGCAGGACAACAGAAGCTGCCATTATATCAAGTCAAACCAACACAGCCGTCCAAACCAAAAACTAGTCACTATTTTGTTTGTTGCTGAATCACAGCTGTCTGTTTTCTTTGTGTCAAATTTAGATATTTGATCAAAATTAATCAAATTAATCATCATTTATTACAGAGCTTCATATTTAAAAAACGAATTCATTTAATCACATTAAACTACTCAATGGTACTTTGAATATTTAAAGTTAAAGAATAAATAAATATATTAAGGGCAGCTTTCATCAGGACGCAACTGCTGAGTGGTTTCATTTTATATATAAATATATTTTTACATCTTACTTCTGAGCCATGGGGGTGAGGATCTGCTTCATCTCGTCGATGATGCTGCTCATTTTTCCAGAATGTTCCTCTGCTACTTTTTCTAAGCTGTTACACACTGACGACTGACAACACCGTCGTACAGACAAAGATGGTGATTCTGACATGATCATGTGACATCATTATTCATGAGAATGTCTTTGTCCCTGACTTACCTTGCAGATGATGAAAGTGTTTCCATACAATTCCTCTGTGAGCATCTGTCTCTGAGCCAGCACAGCTTTGTCGTTGTAGGCGTACTCGATGATCGATGAGGCGGCGGCGTGACGAAGCATCGGCCTCACGTGACCTTTGAACGTTTGCATCACAGATGCCACTACCTCCTTGTTCCTTTTGCAGAATATCAACAGTTTAAACAAGCGTATTCAGTAGCATTTGTGAGAACGTTGAAGAAGAATGGCCTTGGCGAACTCACCCGTACATAAGCAGCTTCTTCACCACGTGTCGTCCGTACTGAGACTTACATAAACTGATGATGTCATCTGGAAACAACCGAGAGACGAGGCTTGAATACTTACAGTCCAACATACAGATCTAACATTAACAGCTAAATGTCAGCCAAAATACTACAATACATGGTTTCAAGTGTAATTTAGGAATAACTGGCAAAAACAACCCAAACTTTTTTACACAGATATGATAAAGTAAGGTAGCAACAGCTATATAAAATATCCAAAAGATGGTGTTCCAATCATTTTAAATATGAAAGTCAATGATAAACACAAGAGATGGCTGACAGTGAACCGAAATTAGATTTTCATTTCTACATCCTTTATACAAAAAAAGAATGTGAATCTGGCTCTTCACCCTTTAGTTCATCGAACACTTCTTGCCTCTGCTCATGGCTGCCAAACTGCACAAAACACTGCAGCACTCTTACAGAGTCGTGAGCAAACGCCATCTACAGGCAAGAAGAAGAAGAATCACATTGTTGTCACTCCACTGCAGAGAAACCTTACAAGATAATGACGACAAAAATTCCAGATCCAATCTCACCTGTTTAATTTTCCCACGGAGCAGATCATGAAGTTGCTTCATTGATTTCTTTTTCGTGTCGTTGTCACAGTTCTTCCTGTTAGAACACAGAAAAAGAAACTGTTGTTACTTTTGTAAACCTGTATTTGGAAAATGTCCTGCAAAAGGTTCCTTCAAACACAAACACCATTTGTCAGACATGAACCCTTCAGGACCCGTGACTGTCACCAAGACAAAATATAAAAGAAAGACATTAAGTAATCTCTGACCTGCGGAGTTCAGCCCAGATCTGTTTGGACTGAGTGATGATGAGGAACATGTCTTTCCTCTCTGCCTGCTGCCGACTCTGCTTCAAGTCTTTCTTTCTCTGCTGCCTGTTCAACTTCAGCTCCTCCTTGGTCATTTGCTTCTTCAGCTTCTTCACAGCCTGACCTGCTTCAGTAATGTCAGTCGTGAAAATCCGGGAAGTAAAATCACATTCAAATAAAGCATCAATCATACTGACAAAAAAAACTAGAAAAAAAATTTAAACCTTACCCTCGCTCTCTTCCCCAGCAGTCATTTTCCTTTTCCTCTGTCCTGCTCCAGCTTTGGAAAACTTGAACTTCTCATCTTTGTTGCCACCAACTCTAGTTTTCCCTGTGTTGTTGAATGGTTTGAAGGGCTTCTTCACTCCTGGTTTGCCCCCTGGTTTGCCCCCTGGTTTCCTTACAAACTTGGTACCTGTAGAATCTATAAACAGCAGGGCAGAGCAATAACAACATGATCACAATAACCCAAAGAATAATTCCACTTTTAGGACAAAATGGATGGATAAACTAGTGAAAGAAAACCATGTAAACACCAAAATTCTGATGTGCCAACACACCTCCTGATCCATTCTGTGAAAACTTCTGTTTCTTCACACCTTTAGCAGAAAAGGGTTTTTTGGGTCTGGCCTCCATTCTGAAGTACGTCACTAAATTACAGACAAACAGACAGAACATAAACAATTACGCAATAACAGATACAAATCATCAATTTGCGTATTACATAAAGTAATTTAAACCAAAATATATGTTTTTAAATCTGCATTAAATATGACGGATTTGGGTTTTAATCAGAATTTCACAGAAACTACTGCGGCACAATAGATCGTACATTTAATATAGAGGACTTCCAGGTTTACAGGTGAGGTCTATGGAGGAACTTGACCTAACTGTTAAATATGATTAGACGACAAAATAAATGTGTTATTTAAGATTAGTAACTCACATTATCCAAACACGCTGCTCCAAGGCTGTGCACTTTTTCCACGCGTTCCGTTACGACACTAGTTTACGGCACAAGAAGGCCAATCGGCGTTCGCCAGTTAATACCGTAAAATGAAGTGCATCGTCGCGACATGTAAACGTAAAGCTTATTTTACGATTTAAAAAAAACCCCAAAAAACAGTGATGTAGGAAGTCATTGTTTTGCCATGGTAAAACATATCCTGAAATGCTAATGCTAATTTTAATAGTTTTTATTTCTGTTTCATAATGTTTTATGTTTTTACAAAACATTTTTATGTTAAATTTAAAAAGCACAGATACATTTAATATAGCATAAATTGTCGACAGAATGTTTAAAAATAAAACAAGTCTACGTCTAGCGTTGTAGTTTTTCCGAAATGTTTTTCTTCGTTGGATACATTTTTATTTCATTTTTTTATTATTAGTATTTCAAAAAACTTTGGCATTCTAAAATAGTATTGCTGGTGTTTATTACTTTTCCACTTAGCCCATAAGTTATTTTGCGTTAACTCGCCCGTGTTTACGTGTGATGTTGACCGGACCATCATGGTGGCCTTCTGTCTGGCGTACCAATTCGACGCCTACGTGATGACGCAACTACAGACTTTTCGGGTTTCTGAAATCTCGCGCTCTTAAACCTTGTGCTACTATTCTGTTCTGCACGTGTTGATGGATTAAATGCTAATTTGAGGTTATTACGCCAATTTTTGAGGTGTTTAGGCGAGAACTGGTTACGGTTGGTTTCCGCGAATTGTAACTGAAACTGTTCTAAGCATGTCATGCTAAACAAGGCAGTGGTAAAATGTGTCTGAAGAGCGAACCGGAGGTTACTGGCTAACGTTAGCCTCCGGACCAACAACATGTCCAGACATGTTGGCAGTGACACGAGAAGGAAAATGACGACTGTTTTTAATTCAGATGCAAGATAACACCGTACAAATGGATTTCCAGTTCCCACAGCAATTGTTTCCATTTTTTTATAACTCTGGACCTCCAGATAAAGTGGTGTTACATAACGCTGGAACGTGGGGAGAATATGGGAGAGTCTCTCTTCAGGTTAGTATTTTTAAATGTCAGATGAACTTAACACGCCACATCCAAGATGTTTCGTTGCAGGAAATTAGGCCTTTCTATTTTTGGTTGTTTCTCAACCAAAATTTCTCAACCTTTCTTGACCCGTTGGTTAACCATTTAAATAACTTTACCCTTCTTTCATATGTCATCTTTACCTCAGTTACAAACAACCTCAAATTGTGCAGATGAAGAGATGCTTTAAATTCATTTTTTTGGGCTACTATGTTCTGTTGTTTTTTGAATAGCATCTTAAAGTCCACCAGGGGTTCGTTTGTTATGCTATCCATTTCCTCCGTCACACTACGAAGGCGAAACATGTCTGTTTGAGGTTATTGTGTTTCAAAAGAATATATATTTATTTTTTAGAACTATCAAAAACATCATTCCTGTGAGTTTTGTGTTTTAACATTTTTAGTGTTGCCCATTTTTGATTGAACTTTAGTTATCCTTTAGTTATGGACTAACCACTAATATTTAATTTATACCTAGCGAAGTAATCTTTGTTAAATAATGTAAATAGTCCAACCTTTACCTTTATTTTGCCTTTTACTCGTTGCTTTTTTCCCCTGCAGCAGTTAAAAAAATAATAAAAGAGCTCATGTTGACATCACTTGTGTTTTGTTGCGCTACAGATATCTTAAATTATCTGTTAGGTTTTTTAGTAATATTACTGACCGCTGTAGCTTAACTCACAGTTTGTTATATTAGCAATTAGTTGCTGTTATATTATGTATATGTTGTATTTGCTCAAACGTCTAAGTGCATTGGTAGTTGATGTGCTCTGAGCATGGCACCGTCCCCACACATTGCTCCCCAGGAGCTTGAGCTGCCCCAGGCTCACTTTAGTGCTGAGTAAAACGCAGATGTTACATTTCGTGGTGTGCAGTGTCACAATGACAAGTAGTTCACTCTCACATTTGACCAATGTAGCTGTTTTTGGATAACTTTTTTCCCCCTACATTTTGTGAATCATATTTTTTCCTACCTCTCAAAAAATATTTTGCAAAAAGTTAATATTTTAGTTTTTTTTATGTTGTACCTATATTTAGGCATTTCCTTTTTTCTTAAATAACAGATTGTATGTGTTTTTAGGGCAACCCTGGTGCTCAGTCCAGTTGGAAGTTTCTGTCCAGGCATCAGGTCAGCACACAGACCTGGTGTCACACCGAACCTGTTCCACTTCCGCTCCTGTCTCCTAAAAAAGGTGAGTCCTTCTTAGCGGATTGATGTCTCTGTTGAATGGAGTATTCTCTCTGACAGGAGCAGCTTTTTACTAAAATAATAATAATAAGTTATAATAATAACTAAAATAATAATAAATTAAAAAAAGATTTAACAAGAATCACTCCTCACCTCCACTCCCTCCAGCATTTACGTGGCCAACAAAACTTCCAGATCCTCTGGACTTTAGAGAACAGGTGAGTGTTGCAGTTAAACAAAAACAAGCACTCTTGAACTGATTGTAAACGGTAAACATCTGCTACAACCTATGGTTGCAGAATCATTTGATGACTTAAATAAGATTTAAATGTATACATTTGACATTTTCCATTATTGCGTTTATCAAAAGTTGTCACTAACAGTATTATTCTTTGCTAATGTGTATTTGTTGCTGTGTCTGTGTTTGCAGAACTCACTTCATCATTATTTTATAAAATTATAGCTAGTTTTGTTCTATTTGTTGAATGATACATGAATTTGGAAAGGGATTTTTTCCAATTTTTTTGTAGTAGTACTTTTTTTAATTCTGATCGCCAAAACATGAGCTACTTTTATGTTTTTTACCTGTAATAGACAAAGCATTTTGAAATATGTGATTAGATGGAGAGCTTTTACATGGATCACAGCCATGATGCCTTTGGATGCATGGCTGAAATTCTGGGGGAAAACTTCAACTTTAAAAAAGGACCAACTGAGGTGTGTTTCACAACAACATTCTGTCAAAGTCTTTACAGTGGGCAACACAAAGCATGTTGCACATGAGGAAATATTTACAGCATTGTTCATCAGATCTTTGTTGCAGTCTTGTTTGTTTGTTTTTTTCCCCACTTTAATGTGTGTGTGCTGTCTGTTCTTTTTTTTTTTATTTAAGAAAACCCGAAAAAACGCTGTGCACATGTGGAGGGTGATGAAAGGTCTAGATAGACTCAATTATAAATGGTGAGGGGATGTGACGGTGGTCATGGATCTGACTTTTGTTTTATATTTTAACACTGTGTGTCTTTGTTCTACAGTTGTCCATTTTCACATTTCACTAGAAGGTTGAACAAGTACAGCTCACTGCTGTGGGATGTGGTTCCCTCCATCCCAGCAGAGCTGCTGGGTTCTCTGCTGCACGAGGAGCTGGCTCACCAGAGAGACCGCATGCTCTTCTCTGAAACTACCACAGGTGGCGCTCTGGATTTTATCCCCTCCTCTCAGAGTGGCTATGGCTTCCTCCTTTACCCTGGAAACATGGGACTCAGCCAATTCAGTATCCATATTCAAAGTACCGTAGTTTGAGAACCACTTGTTTAGACCAAATTTCACATGTTATGTTCCGACTGTAACTGCAAGAGCAAAGGCATAGTTATACTGCTACACAGACTACTACTGGTAGCTGCAGTTTGCCAATAGTTTACTCTCCCATTCAGAAGCCAATATAGAAAACTGTTTGTTTACATACAGTATTTGTTTATGTATTTATATCTGTAACTCAGATCTGTTATTTTGTTACTATTTTTTTTTATTTTCTTGTCCATAATTATGTAGCTGAGTCAACATGACTATAATGGGCATCAGTAGACCTGCAGTATATTTGTCCCTTTGAGACAAAACCACTGATTTTCTCTAAGACAATGGTTCAATGGCTGTCACTTTGTCATAAATGATCCATAAGTGCTGAAATACCAGTTTTAAGAACAATTTAGTTTCATTAATAACCATGTGAAAAGTAATTCCATATGCTATCTCTAAAATGGGTGTATCCCAGGATCATGAAGACTAGAAAAGTGGCATTTGTCTGTTCTTCTTAACGCAGTTTTCCAGACTTACACAGAGTTGCGTTGCAGCACGACAGAGAGGGTCCCTCTGTTTTCAGCTGTAGCAGTAGTGGGTCCTTCAAGTTCCAGCTAAAAGGTCCCATCAGACAGATCAGCTCTGCCTCTCTACTCAATACTTGTAATGCTGCAGACACTTCTTGCCTCATTTATGAAAAATTAACTTCCTCTG
>NC_024320.1:5536307-5557020 GCF_000523025.1 Cynoglossus semilaevis
TGCAGCTTGTGTTGCTGTGCGCTTGGATCATTTGTATGGTGTTTGGCAGATCAACGAAGGAATTGAACCTCGTCTGATGCAGGTGATTGACACCCAAGACGTTGCTACCTGCGTCAGTGTCAGGTGAGTGAAGCTGAAGAAGTGTTCCATTCCAACTCCAGGTGCTAAAAATGACAATTTTGTGTGTTTGTGGTCAGTCCTCATGTTTTAGGTGAAGTTCTGGTGGCCAGTGAGAGTGGATGTGTTAATCTGTGGACCGTTGGCAGAGGGTAACCAAAGATTTGAAGATGTCACCATACAGTTCTGTTTGACAGGAACTTGTTTTCTGACTGATGTTTTGTTTTGTTGCAGCATTCAGAAGGTCCATGGAGAAGAAGCCAACATTCACTTTAACGCTAATTCCTTGTGGAGATGGTGTGACTTCTCGGCTCATCCCAGGGTGATGCTGTACGCTGACAGGACAGGGGTGGAGTTAAGTGACATCAGGGTGAGGAGGTGACGGGGGAGTGTAGACAAGGATCCTGGTAGTGGTCTCTGTTTGTTTATAAAACTGCTTTTTAACTTCTCTCTCTCTAGACGAGTACAGTCTCTAACAGTACTCTGTTCAGCATCAGCAAAATATCAGAGTGTCGCAGAGGAGAGCGCCTCCTGCTGACTCGATACCTGAGAGATGCTCACACCTTTCACCATCTGATCCTCACACAGGTATGTCAGTGTGACATTCTTTTAGTTTTTTAGTGTGGCTGAGATATTATGTTAACAATGTTGTTTTCATGATAAAGTAATTACACTGATAAGTATTTTATTGAAGTACAATTGTTAAGAATATTTATGTACTTTGTCTTTTTTAGAGGAGGAGATGTTAGTTTCAGTATATGACACAATAACCAGTCCTTCCAGCTGAAACAGCATGACAGAGGAACAGAGTTTAAACCTAAATGGATAATGGTGAAAAGCAGATTTTTTTTTTAATTTGTTAAACAATTTATCTGTCTTAAATTTTTTTTGACTTTTTGACTTCCCAAAAGTGGGAATATGCCAATTCCAGATAAAAGCAGGATTTTTTGTGAAAAATTCCAAATCACATTCCTGGTTTCATTTTTGAAGTTCCTAGTACTGTTTGTAGTTCTCAGTTTTCATTCCTGTCTCTTTTCCCTCTCAGTTTTCTGCATACATCATGGATGAGCGATTACCTTCTGTTCCCATGCTGAAGTGGGATCACATGATGGAGTCCCCACCGCTGTTCTGTCACATCCTTCCTAACTCCAACTCCTCAGGTTTGACAGCTGGAGTGGCTCCAACCACTAAAATCGTGTTGGGCTCAAGCACTTCTCAGGAAATCTGCTTGCTGCAGTACTCAGGTCAGTCAACAGGTGTGGTGTGAGGCCATTAGGACGGTGTTTACAGTAGTGTTCTGACTTGTTCTGTGATCAGGAGGCAGAACTGAAGCCTGTGTCAGTCGTGGTCCTACTCAGGCTCTGCTCAGACCCAAAGACAGTCTGAAGCTGCTTCCTGTTCAGATTCCACACCGTTTGGACATCGCCACCAACAGGCTGTCTTCACCTGCTGCAGGTTAGACTCACTGGTAATACAACATGGTTTCCCACACAACACTGGTCACAGTGAGAATAATTGCCGAACTATTAACAACATAGAGATTCTCACCAAAGTCCATGAAGAAAATCAGTAATTTCAGCTCAGACCAATGTCTATGAAACCTGTTATGGCTTTCCAATATAAAATCTGATCTCATGACTTTGTTTTTAGGTCTGACTTGTGTCCAGAAGAGAGCAGGAGAAGAGGATGGTGCAGATGAGTGTATCTGTGTTTTACAGCTGACAGAGGCTGGAGATGTTTTCTACCAAATCCTAGAGCCACAGGGACCAAACACTCAGTCACAGCCTCCAGCAGCAGAGTTGGAACCACTGCCTCGACCTACAGAACCAGCACCAACTGTTCTCAATTCTGAGACTCTTATAGGAAACACGTCCAGTGAGGAGGACGTGATTGGACCCACACAGGATTTCACTGGGCCAGGGTTTGTGGATGAAAGTCCAGAGAGGTTCTCTGATTCTGAAGACTCAGAAAACGGACGTAAAACTCGGAAGCTGAAGCTGCTGAAACTGCAGGTCCTTGTCAATGAGGATCCAGAGTCGGACAGAGAGAGTGAATCTGATGTTGGAGAGAAAAAGAAGGTTCCTCAGGAACGCAGCACGATGGAGAAAATGTTCTGCAATCCCAGTCCCTCAATCAGTCCCTGGGAGAAGAAGACTCCAGTAAAACTCAGTGAGAACGCCCGAATCACATGGAAACATTGGCACCAAAAACTGATGCGAAAGACCCGTGGAAAGAAACCTCGTCAACGAAATTCAAACTTTGCCACTGTTGACATCAAAGAGCTCCTGCAGCTGCCCAATCATGATGAAGCAAGACCTTTGACAGAAGAGGAGGAGCAGGTCCAACGTCTGAGGAGAGATATGAGAACGTGCATGTCCCAACGCTCACTCTTGCTTCAAAGCACTGCATCTTCCTTAATCCCAGAGCCAGAGATTGTACCTGTTCCCGGAGCAGTGAACACAGACGAGTGGCAGGACCCACTCAGTCAGCGTCTCACTGCCTCGTGGCAGGGTGGGGAAGAAGCATGGAAGGCATGGTGGGACAATTATCTGGGTGTTAACAGGGAGGAGAAGATAAAGGCTCTGAAGAGGAAGAGGAAGAAGGAGAAAGAGGCCAGGAGAGTGGCCGATGGAGGCCTGTGTCTGTCCAGCAGCTTCACCTCCTCCGTGACCTACCAGTCAGATCTGGATGACTTCTCTGATGGAACATGGTGGTCTGGTGCCAGCCAGGGGGCGTGGTCTGATAGTGAGGGTGTGGCCTCGTCATCTGTGGCAGACTGTAGTTTGTCTGAGAGGACAACTGGAGCACCCACAGTCACAAGTGACTCCCCGTGTCCTTCATCATCTATAATGCCTGCTAATAGGAAGCACAGTAACCAGCAAAGGACGCCAGTGAAGGATGCCACCCTGCCCAAGAATAATAGCAGGATACCTACAGCAGAGGGCGATCTTGGTGCTGCAAACACAACACAGGTGGGTCGAGATCTCTACAGTATTTAAAAAAGAATCTTTTTGATTCTGTAGCATTGTAGTTATTAAGGTTGAACCTTCAAACTATACATACTTGTATACTAAATTTATAATGTGGATTAACATTAAATGCTAGGTTTTACATATGTACTACATTCACAGAATATTACAAACTTACAGTTCAGTTACAGAAGTTTGCCTTTGAGGTGAAAACTAAAAATATTTAAACAACCAATTTGGCCATGAACCAGCCAATCGCTGTCTTCTCTTTTTCCAACATTTTTCCATCATTCAAGTGTTTAATACTGCACTAAACCCAACAACAACACTGACTGAAATTTTCTGTTTCAGCACAAACTTTCACACTTCAACATCCTGGAAGATCAAGAATACGTTACACCAACACCACCTTCTGTTCCTCTGAGGAACATGCCAATGGATCTGTCGGACTGGTCAGGATCCCGCTCACAGTCTCAGTCTCTTTCCCAGAATCCACTTGATCCACCAGAGCTTTTGTCATCACAATCTTTGTTCCAGTCCCAAGATTCACTGGAAGGACTTGGGTTGACTCAATCGTCGCAGTTTTTGTTTCCCTGCCTGAGCTCACAGGGTTCAATCCAGTTGTCACAATCTTTGTCCCAATCCCAGAGTTCTCAGGGTCGACCTGGGTTGTCTCAGTCATCACAGGCCAAGAAGAAAAAATTTCGAATGGGATTTTGACTGAAACTGGGAAAGACAACATTTTGGAATTTTCTCTCAGGAATGTTTTTTTGTGCTTTCACTTTTTGGACTGACACTGATTTGAATCATGTGGATTGCACCAAAGACAAGTCATCGTCGACATGGAGGAAGAGCCTGAGGACGTCCTATGAAGACTTGGTGTGGTAGGACTGAGAAGCATTTCTTACCTTGTGTGTGTGCGTGTGTGTGTGTGTTAGAGAGGTGTATGACATCATCACATTTTCCCCCAGACTGATTCACTGTGTACAAGAAATCATAAACGTCCAAAATGATTTCATTATCAGCGTCTTAGAAATGCATATATTTATATATACATTTTTTTAAATGTATAATGTGATCTTAAAATAACCAGTTTACGTTAACCTGAGGATCAGAAATACTGAGCTGTAGGTATCTGACTAAAAACTAGTTCTGGTTCTGTTCAAAAGTCTGTTTCTGTTATAAATTCTTGGAAGTTTCGTAAAAACATGAAGAGATAAGTGAGATAACATGTTAAATAAGACGTAAAGCCCAATCCTGTTTACTAACAAAGAAAAATTCAACAGCTGCATAGAAACTAGAGCTGGTTGTTGTTGAGTTCTTTGGTTCTGATCCACAGAAAAGTCTAGATGACCTTTAATTGTCTCTGCTGAACACTTTTGAACAGAAACATCTGCTCTTTCTTTCTTGTTTTTGGCCCCAGTGCTAACCAGTTTACCTTCTCTGTTTTTTTTCTCTGCTACTACATTCATTGTACTCCTCCTCCGACCAGGAAGGATGTGTGGTGTTAGCTGTACTTAGCCCATATGCTAACGTTTCTGGAGTATGGTCCGTTCATGGGTGTCTAGAGGTACAAACCTTGCTGTATTTAATCCTCAGTTTTCAATCAGGTGATTTGAATAATAAAAAGGACCAATCTTTGGTGATTGCACGCAGGATGATAAACCTTTGACTTGACAGAATGCAGGGCCAGATGTCCTGACAGTTTGTGCTGGAAAATATGAATCAGGTCTTTGTTTCTTTGACTTTGTCAAGAGACTTGTTCAAGTGATTTATTGTGAAGGTGTAATGTTTTTTAGTCAAATAAAGAAAAGTTAAACACAACAACCTAAAAATAACATTTTTA
Source organism: Cynoglossus semilaevis (assembly GCF_000523025.1). Classification (NCBI taxonomy): domain Eukaryota; kingdom Metazoa; phylum Chordata; class Actinopteri; order Pleuronectiformes; family Cynoglossidae; genus Cynoglossus; species Cynoglossus semilaevis. Next base: position 5,541,240 of record NC_024320.1, read on the forward strand.
TTTAGATTTTCTTATTTTCAGTACTGGTGACAAAAAAGAATAAATAACTTATATCTACACAGAACTCTGAATGGTTTTTTTTTTACACCATTTACAGTTTTTACAAGTTTTTCTATTAACATTTTCTTACATTTTTAATTTTTTTTTTGACGCTTGGTCAGTAACTCAGTATTTCATTCATCCTTCTCTCTGAACAGTTCCACTACACCAAACACCTTTTCAGTTACATCCTAAAGTTGGCAACATAAAATCAAATCAGACACATCAAAACGCACACACACACACACTTAATAAAAGGTTTTAAACCAAACACCCTGCAGAGATTTTGAGTTAAAAGTTCCAAAAAATGTTACAGGTGTTTCTCTCAGACTCAAACTCCAGTTTTCTACCTTTCAACACTTGAAATGAGAACAAAATTTAAAATGTGCAAATTAATTCTAACAGAGAAACAGAGCGGCTCCACTTAATCCTCCACAAGTATGGCGTAACAGTCAAGGTCCAGCTGCTATGTTGTTAAAACACCCAGACAGTCTTTTTAGTTCAGCTGATTGGACCAAAAAGGCCGTACAGGAACAGCTTTAAAAACATCGGACCTGCTGATAAAGCTGTCTTTCACTGTCACATTCGCTTCTGCTCAGATACCGTGACCTTGAGCGACCTTTGTCCTCCATTCAAAACTAAAACTTCGTTTAACCTTTACATAAAACAGTCATTGATTAATAACAGTCACAAAATGTTCTGTGAAAAACTAACAATACAAAATTTGGCAATACTGTTCACTGATGGTGAAGGTTGTGTCTCTGGTCAGAATCAGCACCTTTAACCTTTGACCCAGATGACCAGTTTCCATCACTGTCACATTACTCCCACTTCATTGAAAAGCTTAAGTTCTGTTTTTTCAATGAACAGGCAGCAGTGTGGACGTGGACCCAGATTTGCCAAACTCTCACACACTGGAATGTGAATATTTTCCAGCAAACATCCAAAAAAAATTAAATCTAGAAAAGTCTTATTGAAAACTCCAGACAGGGCTCAGCTGCCATGTTTACCAGTTTCTTCACTAGCACCAGGTATTAGAGGACAATAAGTTATTACAATAAAAATGATAAAGAGCGGTGCGTTGAAGGAATGGAAGGCCCGGGGTCAGGGTTTCAGGCGCAGAGGTCTTTGCGTTGTTTTTGGCGACGGTAGTGCAGAGGAAAAAACTGTCCTTCAGCGTCACTGCCCAGAGAACTGCTGAGAGACTCTTCACCCGAACTTGACATGTCCTCGCACGAGTCCTCACTGTGGAGACACACAAGTAGAGAAGTGTCAGGACAATGTTCTGAAACATTCGGTTTCAATAAAAATAATTTCTTAACTCATGAATTTTTAATTCAAATCAGTTCAGACAGTGCACTAGAGGTCAGAGGTCTGAGAAAACACTCACTAAATGTGAAATAATGCTGACTTGTACGTCATCAGGCCATAGACATAATGAAGGAGTAGGGGAGGGGAGGCAGTTGGTATTTACCCAACCCAAATTTCCTCTTACTAAGGCAATGATCAGCTGATGTCACTGTAACTCAGTCGGTGTCTTTGTAAACAGCTGTTTAAGGCATATACCCTGAAGGATGAATGAATACAATGATTGATGGTTTTATGATACAAAAAATAAGAATAAAATGTTTACCTACAGTAAGGTTGTTTGGTTAACATCAGGTTAACCAAAAGCTTTTGTTTTGAACCAAAGCAGGAAAAAAGTTTCCAGAAGTAAAATGTTACATAACATCTACGTCATGGAAACGGGGTGAGACGCACACACACACACACACACACTGCTGAAAAGATAGGAGCGCACCCAGTGAACTCTGTGTGTGTGTGTGTGTGTCATGTTACGACATGTCTCCTCTCCTCAGATGACATCGTCCTTTAATATGTACCTTTCTGACAAATAATGTGTAATGTTTCATAGAGCCAGAAGGGTGTGTGTGTGATGTGTAAGTTCCAGTTTCTTTTTGAATCTCCACTTCCTCTAAGGAGTGTTTGGTATTTTCCCTGCAATTGTTTTTACATCATGCCCTGCTCTGACGTCAGGAGTGTGAAATAGAGCATAGACTCTTTCTTTTAGCTCCCTGTTTCTCCAGTGTTGCCAAAGTCTGGTCAAATACTGGACTTTTTGTTTCAGAGAGATTTCCTTTTTGCCTGAAAAGACTTAAAATTATGGCCAGTTTTCTGTGGTGTGTGTTGTTGGCTCTCACCTCTCGCTCTCGTCCCAGCCTCCCTCAGGAATGGTGGGCAGCTCAGGGACACTGCGGTAGCTGTGCAGGTTCTGGGCTGTGCGCCGGGACACAATCCACAGCAGCTTCCTGTGGTTGGGTTTGCTGCACTCGGGGGAAGCGTAGTCAGACAAACACTGGGCCACACGCTCGCTCCACAGTAACAGTTCACTGTCTGCTATCTGACAACACAAAGAAAACAAAAATACAACACGGTTCATTCTTAGTCCCTTGACCTGACGTGTCACCAGGACATTTCAACAGTCGGAGGACTAGCCAACAAAATATTGGGTTCAAACAGTTTGAAGGTTTCAGTTCTGTTTTCACAGCAGAACATTCACTTTCAACACCCTTAAATGTACTGACGTTAATTTGATACAGAAAACAAAATCAGCTGAACCACAGGAATTCAGATAATTTATGCCACACCAAAACTTACACACACACTTCTCTAGGAACTGTTTGTCACAAACCGATTAGACATTAAATATTACCAATCTGACAAATGACTTGTCATTTTATTGAAGTTGTCAAATGCAAACAGTTTAAGAATTTGTCTAGTCATGTGATTGGTTGTTCATACAGTTTAATACGTGATGACTTTGTAAACAGATACTACAGCAAATTAGCAAAAATGACATGAACTGTTGTGTGTACAGGAGCTTTTATCTGTTATTTTTAAGGCCACAGTCAGTTATTTACCTTCAGATGTCTTTGAATGTTAAAGACTATTTCCAACATGTCCTCTGATTGGGCGGCTTCGATCTCCTGCCTTAAGAGAGCCAAGGCCAGAACGGACGGCTGCATGGGAAAAACAGACGGAAACAAAAACACATGACAATCCTGCAGTGGTGTAAAAACATGTTCAGTCCTAAAACTCTGGATTGACACGATCCAGTCTGAACATAGACCACCTGCAGGAAATCCTTACCTTGGCTTTAGAGAAGGAGATTCTGCACAGACAGGCTTTCAGCTGAGCCTCCAGCTTCTCCAGGTTTAGAACTTGCTTCCTGTTCAAACACACACGTACACACAGTTTTAGTTTTTTCTTCTTCAGACTAGTCCACTTAGAAAAACTACTTCCTGGACTGACTACTAAACCAAACATGAAACAAAAACCAGGGACTGAAGAGATGCAGGTGTAACAACATGACAGTGTTTTGTAACCATGAGATACCAACAGCAGGTGACAACAGATCTAATCAGACTAGACATGTCTCATATTTGACTACTGCCACACATTCAGGTCTGAACTGCTGTGACCCCGTCTGACTCAAATTTTAGATCTGAAGTAAGGGATCAGATGTTTTCAGTCCTCGGTTCTGGTTTGAATCTGAACTGAGGAAAGAGAAACACAATCCAAAGGTTGTTTGAGGATGTGGAATCTGCCCAGAGGGTCTACTGCAGCTTTAGTATGTAGCAGTAGCTGCCCTAGCTGACACAAATCCTCCAGCGACACAGTAGCTTAGGGTGTAAGGAGTTGGACTTCAGAGCTGCAATCCTTTGAATCTACTTCATTAGAAAACCCCACAGGTCCAGTAACATAGTTAATGCTGACAACAATTGTTAAAGCCCCCCACAACTTAATGACCCGGTCTACTCATGCTCCATGGCACACTAGAGTCACATGACTTTTAACATGAACTCTGTTGTCATTAACCAATGTTTGTGTTTAAAACATATTTTAGAAAGTCGAATGATGAATCTAAAGGCTAACAGGTTTTTCTTCTCTTCCTGTGTTGAATGACAAACTCACCCTTCAGTGGAGTGTGAAAGTGCAATCTGGTGGTACAGGTACAGAAAAGTCAAGGCAGTGATGGCTTTGGACTTGAAGTTCAGCTTCTCCGAGACAATCTTCTCCATGCGGCAGAGGTCGGACACAGTGAACCTGCACTGTCCGATGCGGATTAGCTCAACGGTGGGGGTTAAGTTGCATTCCTCCTCCGTCACTTTGGCTGCCATGTGGAGGCAACTGAGGCTGACGCAGGACAGGTGTTTGGGCTGGATCTAAGGAGACAAAGGTTGAGTTTAAGAATGAGTGATGGTTGTTTGATTAGTTAAACTGAAATGGTGTTTGTGTTCCTGTTTTTTAAAGGAAAGCTATTTCTGATCAGAGTGAAACAGACATCTTTTATAGATGCTTTCACAAGTGGGATTATCCTTAATGTTGTTGCCTTTTTGGTTTTCTTTGACACTGGATATTATATACTAAATAGCTCTGTTTTTCTGTTGTTGTGGACAATCAAGTTACCAAATTTAACCCCACCTAACACTGACCTATTTGCCGGGTTACTTTTCCAAAAATACCTGTTCCATTGACACTGAATCCCTGGGCATCTAAACTCCAACCAAAATGTATGTGCTCCCAGCTGTACTACTGTATGTGTTCTCAAGTGTCCAGTGTCTGGTCCTATTAGGTGTTGGGAGTTTCGTACCCTCATCATGGCCAGGAATCTGTCCAGCAGGTTCACAGCCAGGACGAAGGTCTGTGTGCTGTAACCGAAGAAGCTGGTGAGACTCCACAAGTCCTCCACTTTGGCATCTCTGCACTTGGCTGAGATCCGACTGTCATCCTAGAAGAAACAATGACCCTCACCTTATTTACCCTGTTTAGTTGTAGTTACGGGGAGGAGCAGGAATGATTAATGTTTGTTCTCACCTGTGACGTGGACTCAATGAGACTCAGACCTGCCTCTTTGGGGAGATAATGAACCTCCTGCTCATAGTTCACCCGCAGCTCCTTCATCAGCCTCAAGGCGTCCATGTCTCAGCTGGCACTGGAAGAACCTTTACTACAGTATTTATACTGAAAAGAAAAAACAAACACAGAAGCTTAGTTCACAAGTAATGCCTTACAAGCCATTTCTTTGTTGTACCTCAGAAGCTCTAAATATTAAGATTACATTATTGATAAAGACCAAACTGTAGCTTCCAATAGTGATAATAGTTTTAATAGATACCCACGATTAGATCAATCAAATTTCAACATATTCATTTGTGTTAGTTTAGTTGAACATGTTCTGATGTTGTACCTCTATGACGGCGAACTGAATGCCTTGAATGAATTGACACGAACGTGTCAGTAAATGCTGCTACCGAATGTTTCTGAATATACAGTATCTACAGTCTAAAAGCTCTGACTATTGTAGCTAGAGCTACAGGCTCCGCCCTCTTCCGCCTCAGCTGAGCTGCGGTGTCAAATTTCCAGTGGTGAACGCCTTCTCGTCCTCTGACCGAAATACGACAAAAAGGAAAACATCGACACCATAACTATCAATTACATTACACGGTTTTGTCTTTATAAATCACACAAAACACAGTTTTATCACCGCAAATAAGCATTTTCTTATGTTGCTTTTAACCACAGAACCTGACGTTAGCCTGTTTTTTAAATCCTCCTTACTGGAGTGGGGGAGGGGCGGTTGTTTTCTGCATTCATCAACCTAAAATGTTTGTTTTTTTCATACTTATAACGCGATTATTACTGAGAGATCTTTATCACGCGATTTGCTTAAGTATTTATGCTTTATATCAAAACAAATAAGTCGGTTGTTTGCTCGTATTATCGAGATATAGTTTAATTTTAGTAGGACAAAAAGGTGAAATAAAAGATGATCCAAACCAATATTTTAGGGGTTATTTGTTATTATATGTACATCAAATGAACCGCGTTATTATGTTGCATTTGTTGACTTTTTATCTGCCTGCCTGTTATATTAAAATTAAAACAAAAATATGATGTAAGAATAGGAACATAGAATGCATTTTGAAAGTTACTTTCTACATTAACGAATAATTCAAAAATACGCACCAATTTGTACTATTGCTAATGCAAAAAGGAGAAATGGTTTTGTGGTTTATAAAAACGACTTAATTTTCACTAGAAACAATGATTATGTAGACGTTAAGCTAAATAATAAACAAACCTCAACATGCAGAATTTCAAACTCAATTGTTGAATTCATACTTGTAGACATAGTAATAAACAGCAACTATTCATTTTTAACTCGCAGTGGATGGTTTTTTAGGCTTTTAACACAACATTTTATCGACGTTTTAAACATCAGCTGTTTTTTACACGAATTATTGTCTCCAGACTTACTCTATATGGTCATTGTTTTTGTATTGCTGTATTACAAGACATATATCGATTAAAATAAAAGTTAACTGTACCTGTTTGATGGTTTAAATCCACATATCTATCCTTTCCTTCTCTCTATCCTGTTGTCTCTTCTCTCCTCTTCACTGCTTTCGTCTCTTTTGTTGACGTTCTATCGTTCACGCCCACATACGACGTCACGTAGAAACAGCAAATCACTTCGTCGCCTTTCGATGCGTACCCCCTGACCACGACGAGAAAGTATTGAATTAAAGCCCTAGTTTTTTATTAATGTTTATTTCACAAGCGGTTTATAGACGTCTAATGCCAAAATTCGCACGAAGTTCAATACCCGATTGTCAACAATCGGTTTTACCCCAGAACAGAATGAGTAAACCGTATCATCAACGAAAGACGCTTCTCGCTGATTGACGTTCATTTAAGCGTATCAGTGAACTGATTTTTTGTTCGTTCAAATAGTCCGCCCAAATCCGAGCCCTCCGATTGGTCAAAGTTTATGGAGGCCTGGTGAAATTTGAGCATTACGTATTGCTTTTATGGTCTATGGTTAGAGGAAAAAAAAAAAAAGCATACATATATACACACATAGATATGTGTCTATATACACATATGTATATACTGTATATATATACACACATATATACACGTATATACACACGTATATAAATACTTCCTTTAATTTTATTTATGGAATTTCATATGTACATTTGATCATAATACATTTTAAAATAATATTTTTTTCAATTTGAGTGTATAAAGACCATTCTCATTATTTATGCATTATATTTCTGTTCTACCCGGTAAAGAATGTAACGTGAGTCGACATGCTGTCCCCTTTATTCAAATATAATTCTTCTGGAATGATTTACAATTTACAGGGTTTAAACTGTGTACTATGTAGTAAGTGGTTATAATGAAGACCAAGCATATTTGTTTGTTATTCCCACTAAGGATTAGCACGATGCCACATAAGAGGAGCAAATAAGAGGTCATTTAATAAACATTAATTATTTATTTACGTTTAAATATGTACTTTAAAATGTGGAATTATTCATATTGGTTCAAATATTAGACCAAAGTGTCATTTTGGTTGCAGACCAACAAAGGGCCCATTGAATACTGAATCTGTTAAAAACAACCTGAAGATGACTGTAACATCAGGTTTTTTCGGATGAGCTTAAATTACTTTATCACTATTGCCTGTGTTTGGGATAAAAGGCATCGAACATGCGAACACTGTTTCCACAGTGAAAACTATAACTGTAAAGATGTTCCAGTGCATCCAGGACTGTACATTTTATAAGATTAAGAGGAACGATGAATAAGGTAGAACATGCAAAAACAGTTAACATTACAGTCTACACCTGCTTTTTTCAGCAATAGAAAATACAAGTAAACTGGTGCACCGTAACATATTGTAATCTTACAGGGTTAAGATGGTATCTTTTTAAAACTAGGGTCAAAAATAGCTTTTTGTATTATTCCGCACACAGTGCGTTTGTTTTCAGTATAGACTTTGCCTGCAGGTGGGCGGAGCCTCTTCCCTTCACTCTTCCCCCTCCTCGGAAGTAGACGTCGCCGTCTATATTCCGTTATTTTCATTTTTATACATATTTTTACAGATACCGTAGCCACGCCATGGACGCCAGCATGGATGACTGAAGTACAGAGGGGATCCCCGGTTTTACCGCCGTCCATTTGTCCGTGAGTCGAGCGGAGCGGATGAAATCCAACTGTGGCTTTCTCCGCTTCACAGGGGAGGTAAGATTCCGGGCTACGTCTATGTCCTGCATCCATGTCCGTTCTGTTAAATGTCCCCTGCCTTTCGGGCCAATAAATAACACTTACTCAGAAATTCCTTTTGATACGTTACGGAGCGACGAGGAATGTAGTGTTTTTATTTATTTTCATTATTTAATGAAACATTACGTATACACATTGGAGTAGCTAAAAATATGCTAGTTATGTCAGAAAAAGGAAGCGTTCTTTGCACCAGGAAATAGTCATATGTTTGTAATATCAATAACGGTTGGGTCAGGGTTACACCTGCTGGTCCAGTTGTTATCTGATTTAAAAATAAAAAGACAGAGCTGGTTTTCACTTAAATATGAGTTAATCTGAACCACAGTGACCCGTTTGTTTACTTTACGCTTGACTCGGAGTTAGCTTATAGCACCATGTAGCCTGACGTTACGTCGTCGAATGTCGGTACTGTAGCCACAATTAAAATCTTAATGTGTCTAGTTGAAATGCATTTAAAACAGAAAAGTAAAAACCATATTACCCCCCACGATAACCAAGACTTTTATGATAATGAAGACTTTTATGAACAAGGCTGTGTACACAGGTTATTAAGGGCAACACTTAAGGGCAATAACATGAACCATACTGCTTATGCTGCACGTCCTGTACAACTATTATCTTTACTTTATAAATGTATTTGAATATATATCTATTCATATTTTCCATATATTATATGACTCAAATTAAACTGTGTTGTCTGTGTTGCAGGTAGCTGTAGCCAGTGAGGAGGTGGGCTTTACCAGGGCAGGAGAGAATGAAGTGGGCAGAACCCTGGGTAAACAGCCAGAGGCTGTCTTTTCTGCTAGAAAAGACAGCCTCTAGGGAAGCCAAAATGTGGAAGATCTACGTGCCAAAGAAACCCTCCTCACAGGTGAGCAGGAACCTCAGTCGAGCTCAGAATTTATAACCATTTGTCTGATTTTTTCAAGACAAATTGATAATCATTTTTATCAATCCTCTGATAATTTATTAACTATAGAAAAAAAAATAGCAAGAAGACATAACATTTCTTTCACCTAACATGAGCTGGACTCGCCCAGTCTACTCATCAGAAGGCACGTACATGGTGTGATGTCATAGATCACCTAAGCTGGTCTCACCCAGTCGCTATGTATGTGTCACAGCTGCTTAGACAACCTGGAAATATACTGTGTGCTGGGTACTGTGTTTATCTGAGAAGCAAGTTTTCCAATAGGCAGGGTCATATTCAGCAGGTTTTTGTTGTGAGGATTTTAGGTCTTTACAAACCTGCAAACAATTCAGAGGAAATATTTTTGTAGGTTTTAAATTATGTTAAACATGTTTGTATTTAGATTTTCATAATTATCTTTCCTCTTTTAAGCAGAAACTGCTATTAATGATTGATCACAAAAACCAGTTCAGTGCTTAAAACCTCAGATAGTCTGAAGAGACCTGATGCCAACATTGACACACAAAAGAATAAATAACCTTGTTCCATGGGAATAACTGAACAAGCTGCTTTTTGTGCAGACCTTTAACTGGCATGTTTATAGATGTGAGGCCAATAAAAGGCTTGACAGCACTTATCAGACAGGTAAACTGGTGTAGAGGTCACACATACATAAACTGGGGTTTTCAGGGTAAATAAAGATAGAAAGATGTTGGTTAAAGTTGAATCAAATTACATGTTCATTTGAAACCACAGTTGCTGATATTTCTTAACTGAAAAAATATCTGTAACAATTATTTCAGTGCGTGTTTTTTTTCAACCACCTCCATGTTTGGTCTGATAAACGCCTCAAAACCAGAATCCAGCAGTTTGGCGTTCCTTCAGGACACGGTCGAGTTGTTTTAAGTTTTTAACATTTCAGACATGAGACGCTGTACGGCGTCATGTTACCCATGTCGCCTTGTTGAATAACTGTGTCAGTGGCATTCTGAACTTTGACCCCTGCTGCTGCGTTAGCTCAGTGTTACACATTCCAACCACTGAAGCAGTATTTCCAGTTCCAGCAAAGTCAAAATACAAGAATTAAAAAGATAAACAAGTAATGTTGGCGGTGAAGGCAGGCACCGTTTTTAAAAATAATTTTGTTTTAACTTCCTCATTGTTAGACAAACAAACACTTAGACTCTTTACAAATTGTACACTGTTTTATTCTGGTATCAGTTTTCACACTGGCCTGAGGTCCTGTGGTCTGACCAGGTTTGGTCTTCTGCTTAAAACCAGGCCAAATGTTTATTTAAAACAGTGTCAGCGGCAGAGGAAGCCCTAACCGGTTTTTGTTTGTTTGGAGGATTTATCTCACATCTGATCAGTTTCTCCTGTGGGGACTGTAACTGGAGTTCTGTCTGGAAGAGTCACTGCTGAAGGAGGAAGATGAAAAATGTGTTTTTAATAAAAAAAAAAAGTAAACAATCCATGACCGAATAGAGCAAAGCAGAGGTTCTAGGATGTGGATACACTGACCTGCATGTTTTTGTCACTCTGTAAGGTGTTAGGTTTCAAATTTTTCTCTAATATCAGTTTCACATTTTTAGCTTGGTTTTATTTGATGTTGTCTGCCTCTAGGATACAGACATCTCCCCGGCCCAGAGGGATGAGGCTGTGCGCTGGCTGACAGAGCTCCACAGTAGGCTGCAGCTTTACCCAGAAACCCTGGTGTTAGCTGTTAGCATACTGGACAGATTCCTTGCTTCCATCAGGGTAAAAAAAGTTATTTCTTTAGCATAAAATGATTGTAAAGAATATTTAACCTTTTTTTTAAAAAAGAGAAAATCTAAATAAACTTTTTCAAATCCTGTGGTTTAATATGTTAGCAGGACTCAGGACATTTGTTTAGACTGAGTGTTAGAGGTTAGCAAGTTCAGTTTCAATATTTGATCACAGACAAATAGTCAACACTTTGAGATCAGTGTGAGGACGTTGATGATTGACTCCTGGTCAGCTGAGCTCAGAGCTGATTGTTAGTGATTATACACAGGAAGGGAAAAGTTGGGATCAGTACGTCCTCTGTGTCCAACGACACACCAAAGAAGGAGGTGTTCAGCCCAGGAATAAAATGTTCCAGGCTTATCAGGAGCTGCACACCATCTGTGTGTGTGAGGGTTTTATTATGTCTTTTGGCAAACAGCTGAGTCGTCACCCTAAAGCTGTTTTGTTAAATATATAAGTGACAAAGTCAAACCTGCTCCACAACTTTCCCTGAGATAAAACAATAGTTTAGCTGAATCTACAAGATGCCTAGTGATCCCCCTGAGCAGAAAAATAATTCAGAAGTGAACGTTAAACATCTTCATGTTTGTCTTAGGCTCGTCCAAAGTACCTGCGCTGCATTGCCATCAGCTGCTTCTTCCTGGCTGCTAAGACATGTGAGGAGGACGAAGTGAGTATAACACAAGACAATTTTAGTTCTATAACTAAATTCACAAAACACCAATGGACAGTTATAAGACTGTCCTCCTACAACCATGCAACAGGGAAGAAATGGAGGAATGTAAATACGATCAAGATTATACTGAGTCTATATGAACTATATAAAGTAAAGATCAAAAGATCAAACAAGTAATAGTTGACATGATGACGTGAATGGTTGACTGGAGATTTACCACGAAATATCAACTGCTGCTGTGTGACGAGAAAAAGTAGTGCTTGTAAAATTAATTATTTTACTTGTTGTTTACTTGTTGTTCATAAAACAGGATTTTTACAATAACGTAACAATAATAGTTGCAAAAAACTACAGAATTAATTGTTGAATAATTAAACAATTCAGTTAAAATCATGAGAAATGTATGTGTCTATATGAAAATAAATAACCAAGCTTTTCTACAGTTATCATCGTTCTGCGTTAGTCACATTATTAAGGTTGGTTCATTGGTTGTTGATGGAGATTCTGTGGAAATGTGGAAATAATTCTTGTAACATTTGGATTAATTCAATCATCATGTCCCTCTCCCTCACCCTTTGACTCCTCCTGCTCTCTTGCTCTTCCCCTCTCTCTTTCTTCCCTCCATTAGTGTGTTCCCTCCCTGAAGGAGTTGGCTGCCTCCAGTAGTTGTGGTTGTTCTCCATCAGAGATCTTGAGGATGGAGAGGATTGTTCTGGACAAACTGAGCTGGAGTCTGCTCACAGCCACAGCTCTGGATTTCCTGCACATCGTAAGTCTGTGTGTTTGCTCAAACACATGGTCAGTGGATGGTTCAGCTCTCTGACCAGTTTCTCTCACTGTCTCTCAGTTTCATGCTACGGTGTCATCGTGTCGTTCTGGGTTTCTGGATGCTGTGTTGGGAATAAACCGTTCTCAGCACCTGGCTCTGATCACACAGCGACTCTACCACTGTCTGGCAGACCACACTCTTATACAGGTACAAAACAATGTTCTTTTGTTTCTGACTCTGACTGAGAATTCACAAGTTGGTTTTCTGTAATTCTTTCATTTGTTTTTTATTTTCTGCTGAAGCTACATTCCTGTCACCTTGAAAATAATTCAAATGGTGTCTGTAATTCTTGGTTTTGGACTTCTTCATCATCATTTTGTCCCTAACATCCTTCTGTAGCTCAGAGGCTCTATGCTGGCTTTGGCACTCATCACTCTGGAGCTGGAGACCTGCTGTCCTGATTGGCTGGCTCTGACCACCAACCTGCTGAAAAGGACTCAGGTAATGTAGCAGGCAACGGCAGCTCTGATTGGTTCGGCCTAAAATGATGTGACCAGAGATGGAAGCTGGCATTTCTATCTGACTTGTACCTCTTTCCTCCTCCTCAGATCAACAGCTCTGAGTTGATCAGGAGTCGAGAGCTCGTGGCTCGTAGTCTGTCCACACACAGAGTTTCCCTGCCTCCTAACACCGTCTACATCTACCAGCCCCCGAAGGAGCAGCAGCAGGAGGAGGATGAGGTGAAGGAGATGAAAGAGGAGAACAAGGCCACAGCCATCACCTGCTCACAGGGTATGTAGCGTTAACCTAAGACCTGAAGGAGGTGCCACGTTCCGGCCTCTAAGGAACTGAACCTCTTGGTCTTACCTCCACACAGGGTTCGTATGTCATATAAAACCTGGAGCAGACTATGCTCATAGTTCTGGAAAAGTATTAATATATAAACGTTTCTCACAAAGTCTGTGGCGCTTTGGATGAAAATGGATGTATGGATGGACGTTTCTCACAAATGAATAAAAATGCTCTAATTTGCATGAAAATGTCTAGGTATGTGCTTTTATGCTCAAAAAGTCAGAAAAGTTTTTGGCACATCAATCATTGATCAAATGTAACATACCATAAAAAATTATCTGAAGAAGTCTTCAAAAATAGTAGAATTACTAAATGAACATGCGTTGTTCTGTCCTTTTTGACATCCTTTTTTTTAATCCTTCTACAGCCCACAACAGTAAAAACAGTTGGAAGTTTTAACTGGTGGTCATTTTGTCCTGGATGGTTTTGTCCTTGTTGTATTTTTACTAATCATTTTTCTCTTTTTCTTCAGGGACCATCTCCTCCTCCATCTCCTTCACCTCCTCCTCTTCATCTGCAGCTACACAACAGATTCCTGCGGGAGCAGAGGAAATGGAGGAGGTGAGCCCAGCTCCTCCAGGCTCCTCCTCTTTGTCCTCCTGTCAAGATAGCACCATCCCTCCTCTGCTTTCTCCGTCCAACAATGACCTCCATCATCAGAACCACCTGCAGAAGGTCACACTGCGCTGCAAAGCCTCAGCCAAACGCAAGGTGATTTCAGCTTCATGGTTCATTCCCGTTTTTCATTTTCTAAAAAAACAACTTGGGCGGACCCTGAATGTTTAGTCTCAGAGTCTCTGTCCACAAAATGTTAATAACAAGTTGCAACACAAGTGATTTCAACAATGTAACTGTTAAATTCATGTTTTGAAAATATTTGCTGAGTCAAAGAAAATCTGTTTAAAAAAATAAAATCCAGAGATGCTACGGAAGTTGCACACTGTCCTCGTGTGGCTGTTTGAGGAATTTCATTTACTGAGACCTGAAACCATGTACATTGATTCCTACTTTGCTAGTTTGCATTTTTCAACTGATAATAGGTAAACAGACATCGACAGAGAGACCATTTACTACAAGTGTTTTTTACTGTGTCCAGGTGGAGGACATGGAAGTGGACGACTTCTACGATGGTATTAAACGCCTCTACAACGAAGAAGTCACCACCGTCTCTGTCCAGGAGGGGGCAACACCTGCAACAGGAGGGGGGGCTTTGAATAGCTGCAGAAAAAGCTCCTCCCCCTGTCCACCTCTGCAGCCAGTCACAGCCTCCTGACTGACCCATCATCAACTCAGAGTGGTCCATGTGGTTCTGGTTTAGACGTAAGTGATTCCAGCATTCTCTGGACCTGTGGTCAGTTCACCATCGTCCGTTGCAGCAGGAAAAACAGAGCCCAAAAAAAAGTTTAAATACTCATTTAAAAAACAATGAAAAAACCTTCTGCTGCTGCTAACCCTGACTAATGATATTTGTTTCAGTAGAAAATAAAAACACAAAAAATTATTAAAAAAAACACAAAGATGTTCTTCCAAAAAACCCTAAAAAACTAGACTCTCTGAACTCAAGTGTTTTTCTCTCTGTCCTCATGTTTGTTGACTTTTATTTGTTTTTCTAGATTTTAACACCTTTGTTTATGTCTCATATGTTTGTTTTCACTCTCCACTCTGTCATGTTTCCTATCAAGTCTGAATCAAATGTTACTGTTTCTGTCACCTGTGGTTTCTCCAGGTAGAAAAAAATGTTTTAATGAAGGAAACTGATTTTCTCAGGTCACTGGGTCACAAGGTCACTGATGTTTGGTTTTGTCTCAGTTGTTCCTTACAGTGACACAGGAAGTCGGAGTACGACCATGGAACAAAAGACGATTAAAAAATAACTAATACTGATTAGTGGGTAACGCCACCTGCGGGCAACTCTAAATAGTGTAAAACCAGCACCTCCACTTCCTGTTGTGCTGTTTTAAACACACTGTTGATGCCTAAAATTACACAAAAGTGATTTTACGACTAAAACAGAAAAACAACAATATTTGAAGTCACGTTTCTCTGGTTAAGTAGATGACAATTAAAGCGCTAGGTAATTATTTATTAATATGTAATAGAAAGAGGTAATAGCCACTTGTTATTAAACGTATTTAAATGTAAGAGACAGAAAAGTGTTTTTTTTTTTTTTTTAGTTCTCAGTGCAACATTTGATGTTTGTTTTTTATTCAAAGTTAATATAAAAACAAACTCTGTATCTATCGCCTGTTAAAAACATATTGTAACTTACTGTAAAAAGCTCTGTTCCTTTTTTATTTTCCTGCTGCATCAGCTGCTGAAATCTGCTGCAGGTCCTTGAACGCGCCACTAGAAAATAAACAAACACCAAGAAATAAAACCAGTGTGAAAACTGAAACATGACTTGTTTTTAAAGATTCTGTAAAAATGCTGAAAAGAAATGTATATTTTTATAATTCTTCTGTATTTTTTTCAAAAATCAACCCTAACCATAACCCAAATAAAACATATAATACGAAAATAAAAACAATAGAAAATCAAAGAAACAAATTCAAAATAAAATTAACACACACACCTGAAATATTGCAATCCAAACAACAATTATTAAGGCATGTTTTGGGCGATTTTT
>NC_024320.1:5557120-5627029 GCF_000523025.1 Cynoglossus semilaevis
GACATGTTGTGAAGACTTCATGAAGGACGTAGGGGCAGTTCAGGGCCGTGTTGAGAAATTCCCAGATGATTGGGAGACTACAGCTGCAGTGATTAGGGAGACAGGTAGGAAGGTGCTAGGTATGTCCTCTGGGCAGAGAAAGGTGGACAAAGGGACCTGGTGGTGGGATGATGAGGTCCAGGAGAGTGTGCATCAAAACGTGCAGTTTGATGTATTTTCATTGTTTGTTACACAAAGTCATTACCTACTGTTTTGAGTCAATATTTTAGCATATAATCTGGGTCAGAAATACCCATTTAGATTTTTTTTAGCACCAATTCTACAGACAACAGGTTCACACACTAGAACAAAAACACAAGTTGCTTTGTACATTACTTTGTTTGGATATCTTCTATCCTAAAGACTATTGGATTTTATTTGTGTGATTTATACGATTATTGTATTTCTTTTGATAAAGCTTGATAACAAGATAATTTGTCTGGCTAGAACAAATTGTTAAAGTTCTTTTTAACAGACACTGTAAAGTGTTTGTGGATAACTTTAAATACAATTTAAATAATAACAAAAATCAAAATTCCACCAGAAAAAAAAATCAACTGTAAAAATGTTTTACTTGAAGAGTGTAAGGGTTTTGAAGTATTGAAGTGGGAAATCTTTCACTTTGTTTTTTTTTTCTTCTCCATTTAGTTTCACAGCAATGTCACACAGCAGCGACCTTTTATTCAAGAAAGACTGAAACTATGTCGGTTTTTGTCCATCTTGGACCGACTGACTGACGTAAGACAAAAGTGAAGTCAGTGTTTTATCCCTTTTTGTTTGCTGTAGTGAAGACTCACAGTGTTGATGCTGAGTCAGAGTCAGAGACAGGAAACACACTGGAGAATAACAGTAACTAATGTCCTTGTCTGTTGTTCAACTCAATATGAAATATTTTTTATATTTATTTTATATATCTTTTAAAATAAATGCAAAAATGAAAAGATATTTTTTTTCCTTTAACAATGAGTTCTGGTTGACTTTTTAAGCCACTGTAATAAGTGAGAGTCCAGGATGATGATCTTAACAGACCGGACTGAGTCCTTGAAATGAACCCTGTAAAACCTGGAGTTGAATTTACCCAAACCTAAGAGTGAAATGTCCAACTGGACTTATCTTTACAATCATATCTGGACGTATCTTCACAAGTCGGTGAAAGCCACAAAACCAAAACTGAGTCAAAAGTTGGACAAAAAATAAGCAAATGTATAAAAGGGAAGTAACTTAATGTTGCACAGGTAGCTAGATATAGTCCACCACAAGATATATTAAAGTTAGCCATGACATATATAAAACAAAATTGGCATAGGAGATGATTGTTTTAGCAAAAAAGACCCAAAAAACATAATTATGACCTAGGTTTTCAAAAATAAACTTGATGACAATGGGCCAAAAAAACAAAACAAAACAAGCTAAAATGAAAAAACAAACTCATCAGTACATTAAGCTAGAATTGTGTGATTTCTATTGAGCCAGAAATAAAAAAGATTTTTTTTTTTTATTGTTAGGTTGTGAAAAAATGTTAGCCAATATATTAAAAAAACTAAAACATCCAAAGACAAAGAAAATCGCAAGTTTATGAAAAAAGGTGTTTTCATTCAGAAATCTAACAGTCATATACTGTAGTTATCTAATAGCATCATAGCTACATGTTAGCAAATAAGATAGCCAAGGTAGCCAAAAGATAAGTGGAAGTTGGCCAAAAATGTAACACAAATACAAAGAGAATAGCAAAGTGATAAGCTAATGGGTTAGCAATAAAGAAAATTTGCTACACGTTAACAAAATGGTGACAGATGTTGGTGAAGGAAGAAAAAGTCAACAACAAAAAAGTGAATAAATGTCTTTTAGTGACGAGTGGCTCTCTAGTGCCCCCTGCTGTGCTGTATTTTAACACCAAGTGTGAAAACATTTAGAAAGTTTGTGCAGTGCCTTTAAACCAACAGCACCCCCTGTAGTTTATGTTTTCGATGAAGATAAAATACTTTTGTAAAAGTGCCTTACTCAGCTGGAACCATTTAATCCCTGGGTTTGTTTTCAGACGGAGGAGTCCGACATGTGGATGTGAAAACGTCTCAGAGACTTGTGTTTGAGTAAAGCAGCGATGGACGATGACCTCTTTACTCGGATGGGGTCTGCTACTGTCAGTGGTCTTTGTCCTGACGACGCTGTAGAGAAATGATGTCGTCTTCGTGGTCGCCTGTGATCCTGCTGCTGGTCCCAGCTGCTGCTGCTGCTGTCCATCCTCTTGGCTGCGCCCAGTGCTGCCCTCGCCGGAGCTCCCAGCAGTTGAAAGACGTCCGGTGACATAGGCACACTCAGGTACTGCCACGGCTTCTTTCCTGCCACGTCCCGCAGCCGGACGTCAGCCTTGAACTTGTTGACCAGCAGTCTGATGATGTTCTTGTGTCCGTGGATGGCAGCGATGTGGAGCGCAGTGTGGCCACACGTCGACCTGGAGTTAACATCAAACATCATTCCCTCCTTCTGGACTCCGTACCTGCAACCAGAAAAAAGACAAAAGTCTGCTATCCCACACCAAACTTAGTCACAGCACCCTCCAGTGATCGATGCACTGCTGCCTCAGTCTCCAAGTACCTGAGTGTGTTCACGTGTACAGCAGTAACACAAATTGACCACTAGAGGCAGCACTGAGCCTGGTTTTGATGCCACTTTTTGATTTTGATGACACAGTACCATAAGGTGTTGAGGACTCTGTGGTCTCCGTGTTTAGCGATCCAGTGCAGCACTGTGAACCCTGAGATGAAGTCATGCTTGTTGAGAAGTGACGGCTCTTCTCTGAACAAGGAGTAGATGTCAGGCCACGCCCCTGCAGCTGCCTTAACCAACCACATGTGTTCTTTGGGCTCCAGAGGAACCAGTGACTGACAAAGAAGCAAAACAGAAAGAAATTCAGAAGTGAAGTTTAAAAGGCAAAATATGATTAAAGTTGTAATAAAACAACTGCTTTAACACAAATCAGTTCGAAAAACATCACATTTGAACTGAGTGACGGAGGCAGCTGTGAATCAACAACTGCTCTGTCACTTGATGTGAAACTGGACTTTGGTGTAGGAGAGTGACTGTTATTGTCAGACAGAGCAGTTCATTTGATGGGAGTTTGACTTTAGCTTATTAACCTGCAGCCCTGTTTTACTGACATGGGCTCTGGTCTCTCAGATGTCTGACCTTTCTACAGCCCTCCTGCTCCTGGGCAGTCGTGTTGGCAGCAGGTAGCCTAGCTCCTCCACCTTCTTTTCCTCCTCCCCGGTCAACCCCCTCCACCAAACTTCCAAGGCTTTGGCAGCGTGGTGGCGTGGAGCAGGACGATAGAGACGAGGAGGAGAGGTTGTAACGAAGGCTCAGTGAGGAGGAGAGGAGGTGGAGGCGGTTGAGACGAGCCGCTTCACTACCTCCTACCCCTGCTCTGGCCTCCTCCTGCAGAAGCTGGTCCAAATCTGCACCCAAACTGACACACATTCTGCTCCTCAGCTGACTGTTGAGACGCCGGACCACCAGGGTGCGCTGCTGTGCTGAACCCTCACTGGACTCCACCTCCTCATGGTCGACGTTGACTTCACCTTTGAGAAAAAGGAAAGGGTTTGATTCTCAGAGAGGATGTGTGTAGTGTGTGTGACTGTGGGTCCAGGTGAGGAGGGGGTGCATCTGTGTCCACTGTGTCCACTGTGTCCACTTTCCCTCCTGTAACTGTGTGTTTCACAGCAGCAAACCAACGAAGAGACACAGCAGTATTTATGAGTGACAGAAAAAACACACGAGCTGCAGGAACAGGTCTGACAGGACGTGTAGAAAAAAGACAACTCCTTCACTCGTGTTCTAACAAGTCCATCACAGATCATCCACGTTCAAAGAGAAGCTAAGACAGGTTCTCAGGCTCCAAACTAACTCTTTGCATTGGTTGCACTGGAGCGTCCAACTTTCTTTTTCCAGGTACACCAGCATAATATTTCGGTGCACCCAAATTTTTTATTGTCACTTTTTCAAAATCATGACGTCACCTTCTTATCGTGCTCCGTAACTTTCATATAATGTGAATGATTTAATAACAAGAATATATAGACTAATATTCGTGTGTATTCCTGTTTTGGCAACTTAGAGTATTTGCATTCATTTTTGGAAACATTTAAATTTTTAAGACTTTTTTTTTGGGAAATTATTTGCAGTAACTTACAGTACATTTTTAATTTTAAAAGGGTCTTAGTTACATATTATTAGGCAGTTTATTGCATTTGTACTTAATATTGGAAAAAACAATTTGGAGAAATTATTTGCATAGATGTCAACCTTGAACCATAGCTATTGGTACAAATCTAACGGGGCATAACAGGAGAACATAGAGACGTGATGCACTTACAAAATAAATCCATATTTTCACCCGGGCAGCGTCAAATGCACCAGTGTGACTTAGATAAAGTAGGAGTAGATAAAAAAAATGTGGCTGCATCTACGATCAAATTCTGGAGCCGTGGTTTGTTATCATCGGCTGGAACAACTTACCGAGGAACGCGAAGAAATATTTTCTGAGCAAAAAGCCAATGAAACTTAAAAACATGAAGCAGTAAAAGTTAATCAAAATACTGACCAGTCGAGCATCGCCATGGAGACACACACCGTCCTGTGTCTTGGTTGTCGTGGAGACAGTCCACTGATGTACTGTGAGCTGCAACATTCTGGTTGTGTTGAAAGGCATTTGTCAAGGTTTCGGCTCGGTCCAGGTCTGTGGCAGACTTGGTTCTCTGAGATCGCTGCAGAACATCCAGGACTTTACTTCCACCTGGTGGCGATGCAAAAAAAGAAACAATGAATTTTAAGCTCAGCGTCTCAGTAGCTGCTGGTACTCTGCTGCCTCTTGTGGTCAGTTTATGTCATTGATGAAAATCTGAAAAAAAAACTCTTTTAACAGTGACATGTCACGACAAGAGGCTTAAAGTACTGCAGTAATAATAATAAAAAAACTTTGCTGAATAATTAACACAAAACTGCGCTGTCATCAAACATTGCTTACTGTTCATCCACTTCAAACATTGGAGGCATTACTGCCACCTACGGACTGGAGTTTGTGGATCAGTGTGGCAGAATTTATGGAACTTAGAAAGGTGTGTTAAAATGTTTTATTTTTTAAATGATCGCTTAATTTGTTATTAATTATCAAAATTATTGGTTAAATGTTGACCCCTCTTTTTAAAGGCAGCAGTGAATGAGCAGCTCCTGTGACACATGGGAGCTGAAATCATCAAATTTCTCTATGGACTTTGGTCTGTTGGAGAGTTGTTTATGAACTGTTTATGAGGTTAAACAGAGAAAATCATGTGATGTCATCAGACTCATCAACTACTGGTGGAATCTGTACCTGGTGGCACCTGCAGGTCCTCACAGCTGCTGTTCCACACTGATCCTCTAGAGGAGCCAGATAAAGGCCAGTTGCAGCTAGAGAAACCTCCATCAGAAGAAGACGGAGGTGAAAAGATGCTGCTGTGGCTGGAGGACAACCTTGTCATCCTGGATCCAGAATCTGAAGCCTGTGGGCATTGATGCCCCTGGTGGACATCATGGTGTAACAACAGCTCTTTGTTGGCTTTATGAGGAGATGGAGAATGGTGATCAATGTCTGAAGGACGCCTCCGCCTGCTGGACATTGTTGACTCCTCTGACGTGTATGTCTGACCCACATCTAAACCCGACTCTGAACTAGTCTCTGGTGCACGCAGGCGCAGTGTTTCTTCTTCTTCTTCTTCTTCTTCTTCCACGTTCTGAATGTAGATTGTTGGAAGTGTCTTCTCTGATGAAGAGGAGAAAGAAGAGGAGGCCACAGAGGGAGGAGCAGGAGATTCAGAGATGCATGATGAGGAGGCAGACATGGTTCTTCTTGTGTCTTCCAAAGGAACCCTGGAAAACCAGACTCCTTCTGCAGAACCTCGCCTCAGTGTGGCCTCCTGTTCTTGCTCCTCCTCCTCCTCCTCCTCCTCATCGTCCTGAAAAACTGCACTTTTATAACTCTGTCTGTATTTGAACCCTCTAGGAGAAACTTTAGGACCAGTAGGCGTGTTCTGTTGAGAAGGTTCCTGACCAGGAATTCCAGCCACCCTGGTCAGCTGGGTCCCAGGTACCAGAACTTGAGGATTTTGCCGCTTTCTGGTTCCTTCACGGTGTCTGACTACAGGAAGCTCCACTGTGGTCTCAGGAAGTGAACCAAAAGACAGACTTTGCTGTCCCACCATGGACCATTCCCGCTGGACAGGATGCTCAAAGGTCCGAGGAACCTCCTGTGGCACCACGGCCTTTGGAGCCACCACAGCTGCAGGTCCACCACCAACCTCCACCATCCCCACGCTGTTGTTGTTGTTGCTGGCGATAATGCCAGCTGCAGGAAGGACCGTGGTGCTGGGGGGTTCTCCTGCTGGTACTGGTACTGGTACTAATGTTGATGCCTGTGCAGAAAACAGAACAAAGGAAGTGTTTTTACTGCAGGTGTGTCATTGGTCAGATGGCGGCAACCAGACCAAGTAAACTACCTGCTAAACTAGCTACGTTAACTAACCACTGGCCTACTTGGTATCTAACTGAACTAACTACAGGACTTCAGGTTTACCTCAGTGTAGTCTTGTTTTTTTATTTTATTTTTTTATTTTATTCACTCTAGTGTAAACGTTTTACCTACGTACAGAACAAAGTACAAAGTACCTCCAAACAGACTAATTACCAGTTCACAAACCCACTGTAAACAACTCAACTACCTGTTATCCTACTACCAACTAACCTATAAACCAACAACATAACTACTCGCCTGCATACAACCTTACCAACTGGTCTGGGGTTTCTCTGCGAGTATCCCTGCTCCCCTTAACCGCTGTTTGGTTTCTCTTCTCCGGGCACAGGTCAGAGCTCCTCCCGGCAGGAGACCGAGGTGGTCCAGTCGAAACTCCTCCTGCATCTCCTCCACTCTGGATCGAAACCCTGAACTTCTTCCTGAGAACGACGTAGGAGACTCCGTCCTCCTGTCGGACCGTGGCCACGGTGTTGACGAACTTTTTAAAGATGTCTCGGTTTCTGTCTCGGTCCTCATTGTTCCGGATGAAGCGGCTAAAGTGCAGCAGCAGCTCGGAGTTTTTGACGGAGCCTCCGTGGCTCCGGAGGAAGCCTAACACGGCCTGTTGGCTGAGGTCTACGGCCATTCCGCCGTTGCACCTCCGCCTCTGCTGCTCCTCCGCCTCCGCTTGGTTTCAAAGGTCTGTCAGACTGGACTGAAGCCCCGCCCACCGCCGCTCACCTGACACGGGCTACATTCCTTCAGAAGAGCAGGATGTTTGGGCATGACGTCAGCACACTCATTTGCATACATTAAGCATTAGCTTTCTTTACGTTGGGACTAATAACGAAAAATACAATGAAAAAAAACCTTGTTAGCTACAATAAAAAAAAAGCGACCAACTTACAAACATATACTTATGAACTCATCTACTAACCCATGGTAATAACTACAGACCTATGATATACGAAAACCGAATGATCTATTTATTTACAAAAATGATCTGGGTATTAACCAATCAACCAACCTTTGTACCCACCTACCAACTTACCAATATTTGTTTGCCCCAACTTAACAAGTACATTTTACTCTAATGGACATTTTACTCTTTAAAAACGTTTTGAGGAAAAATTACCAATAAAGAAATAACAGGTGGGAAAATGATATACATATAAATCAGAGCAAACATAACGTTTCAAACCAAACTTGAATGGAAACCTGTCCAACAACAGGTAGAATTTTTTTCTTTTCCCCAAATACAAAGAAACAGGATGTGACTTGGTGTCAAAGTTCAATCTCCAGAATTCTAAAAGAAAGAACTCTCTGAGGGGAAACACCACTGAAGAAGAGAGCAGACTGAACCATGGAGCAGATTTGCTATCTACAGAAATAAAGACTTTTATACAGGGAGCAGATAGATGTAGCATTTGTGTGAACTAAAACAAATGAAAATATAAATAAATTATATAATTTGGAAATGCTTGGCGGGCCAGATTAAAAAGCTGAATCTTAGTTTGCCCATGCTTGGTCTAACCAACCCTCTGAAAACCTATGTTTTTCTCTACATACTGGTGCATCTGAGGCTGTAATGTTTGTAATAGACATGACAACATCACACTGTTCAAATGTCCGTCCAGTTTGTCAGGTGGTGTTTCAACAGCAGGGTGGAATCACATGACACTGTACTGTGTTTGCACAGAAAAACATCAGTCATTTTCACAAATACAGATTCAAGGCAGTGAACGTGGATCTGATGTATGACAGAAAGTGAGAACAGCAGGGTCTGAAAGCATTTACAAAATAAATTTATTTTGAAATAAAAATACAGAGCAGTGTTTAATCACCTTTTTCTTCCCCTCGTCTTCAAAGCATGCACAAGATTTTTTTATTTCTTAACTATAAACCAGGAAATGTCTGAGAGTTGTGTGTTTGTGTTTCTGACAACAACAAACAATGACCAGAAGTGGAATAAAAAGGTTACTGAAGCAGGAACCGAGCTGTGATCTCTGCACAACATCTCAGAAAGTGCTCGCCAGGTGAAAAGTAGTGAAAGGAACTGGAAAATGTCAAAAATAAATATTGACCCTGTGAAGACAACTGTGAAAAAGAGCTGCTAACCCTGACCTACAGTGTATGAACCTGACCTTTACTGGCAACTAGAGACGTCATTGAGCAAAACTGTGCTAAAACGACAGGGAAATAAAAACAGTACTGTGTTCTGCTATTAGAAAGTACTTTAAAGACAGTGACTTAACAGTTGAAAAACAAAGAGCAAAGCAGTGCAATGTTACTTTTATAAGTTGGACAATTGATTATTGAAACTACTTCATCCAAGCACCGACTCGATTACTTCAATAAATACTCATCTCGCTGTGTTAGGGCAAAACAGAGATAAAAAAAAAGATCTGTACCATCTGTTTGAAGTCATTTTAAAGGTCCAGTGTGTAAGAATTTGTGACACTCGTTGATGAGGGTGAAAACTGCAACACAAGAACACTTCAGCATGTACACTGATGATAGATACGGGAGTGTTTCCTCTAAATGGGATCATGGATCAGGAAAATGACAGTTTTCTATTTTACAAAAACAAACCATGCAGTGAAGAGCAAAGTGTCAAGAAAATGATGTCACTGCTGTTTTTCAGATTTTAACAACTTTGATTGGTGACATGTTCTGATGACACTGACATGTTTATGAGCAATGGCTCATTTTCACATCTGAAATAGTTTCTGTGGGAGTGTCTGGATGTTTGGAGTTCCTAAAAGCTTCAGCAGGTTTGTTAGAAGATCATTCTGGCATATGTTAAAGCATTTCTACCATTTTACAGGTCCTCCTTCCATTACCAGGTAATCCAGTGGTGACAATGTCCTTCAGAGGAGACACTCTCAGAACTGGAGTCACAACAAAACTTTGACTTCTCATTATTTGAGGTCAGAATTAAAGTGCAACTCTTATTATTTTTGAGATTTTTAAGATTAAATTCAGAAAGATGTGGCAAATGACCATGAACTGGTCCTTAGCTGGTAAGGCTACAGATGGTTTATTTACAGTCACATTTTTAAAAAAAGGAACCTTTTTGGTTGGTACACACTGGAGCTTTAAAGTGTTTCAGGACAAACTCTCTTGAAATCATTGAGAAAAGTAATAAAACCATGTAGTCCAGAGCTGAATCTTTGACAGCAGTTTGACTCCACTCAGCACTGGGTGCTGATGTCAAACAGTGTGGTGATGATGACAACATGGAGGCACATTGAAGTCCCTTACTTCCTGCATAGTTTGAACTGAGGCTGATCCACTTTTTTAATTTTATAGCCAATCGTCTCTAAATCATTTCTCATCCTTCAGTAAGACCTGCGTTAGTGACATCACAGTGATGTCACAGTGGTGGACCTGATAGAGTGGGCGGGGCCTGCAACTACAGGCTGGGGGAGCAGCAGTGGAAGTGAAGAAGAACAGGTGGTGCTGGTGGAGTTTGACCACGTAAACGAACTGGTCCTGGACCAGCCCTGAGCCTCCAGCACATCTGCTGGAAGACTCTCCACCAGTTGTTTCAACTGCTCCTCCCACTGCTTCGATAGGTCCTCCAGGTGGCGCCGGCGAATTAGAAGGGAGGGTTTGGTGCTGACATAGCGACGGTAATCCCGTAGCTGTTGTTCGGTGAGGTAGCCGGCCAGGATGGTCTGGACCACTCGTTGCCTTCGGTCCAGGTTCTCCTTCAGCTCCCAGGCGTCTTCGGTTTGACGGAGGATCAGGGATTGTTTACGGAGGAGAGATTTCTAAAAAGGAGACAAAGCACATCAAAGTCTCCAAGTGAGCACGTGTGAGTCCGACTGGATTGAAAACACAAGTTGGAAGAGATTCCTGTAGCAGTGGAGCACATGTTGAAGCCCAGGTTCAATTGGCTTCCATAGGTATCCAGTAGCTGATTGGACAGTGGCAAAAAAACAATACATGTCTAACTGCACTGTGTGCTGTTAGCTTGGTCATACAGAGCATTTCCATTTGTATGTAAACTATTATAATAAATATTTTGTTTCAGTTTTGTGTAATGATCCTGTTTCCTTCCTAGTTTGTTGTTTGTTCCTGCGAGTCGACAGGCTGCACACATACAGTGTTACTTTTTAATCTCAAAGTAGTTTAGAAAACTGATTGAGATTAGATTGGGCTCTAATGCAGGAAGATCTGATAAACATGAAACTGAGTCATGTGATCATACAGAAGTAAATATTTAATCAGCATCAACACTTGAAACCTTTTTACCTTTTTTAAACGTGGTTCTTCAGCACTACTAATGGCAGATTTGCAGTACTACAGCCTGGCTGAATTAAAATAATTTAGAGCATATAACAAACAAAAACTGTTATAACAAAAATTCATGAAAATGTTTGAAAACTTTGGGCCAGGAGGGTTCCTCCTAATGAGGAGGTCCAGGAGGTGGGTTGTTCTTCTGTTTGATTTGATTACCAGTGTGTGGCTGGTTTGAGTCTGGTGAGTCTGGTGGAGTTAATGTTTGATGGCTGAGTACAATGTGTGGTTGATGAGAGTGTAATATAATCTGGTCCAGTGAACATTAATGGACTGATAAGCTCTGAACACTGTCACAGTGTGACGACCTACTCTCACAGAGCGTTGCTTTGTGATCAGATCACTCTGGACTGGTCTCAGAACCAGATCTAATTGGAACCACTGTGCCTCACCTTCTCCTCCATGGCCTCCTCCTCTGTCAGCTCCTCCTTCTCCAAAACCATCAAAGACCTGTTGATCCTTGACAATCGGCTGCACAGAGACAGAAGCAGGTTCACGATTTTCTCCAGGTCTCCTGCAGAGAAACAACATGCTTCAGTTCCACAGCGCAGCTGATGGTTTCAGACGACACCTTAGTTTGAGCCACAATGAGTCATATCAGTAAAAATGATCCAGACACAGACCAGTCTTCCATCTTTCCACACTCATGCATGAGTACTCTCTACTGCAGGGGTCACCAACGTGGTGCCAGTGGGGTATGTTCTTAAAATAAACCTAGTCAACAAGAGGGTCAAAACTGTACTGTTGCTTCAGTTCCACCTACAATAATATTCCAGAGTGTCCAATGACGATGGTAAGAAGAGTGTCTACTACTGTATGTCCCAGAACTGATTATTATTACATTGTTCAGGAAGTCTGTATCAAACAAGTTCTTCGTATTACCATGTGCCGTTGAAGTAGCTCTCAGTTTCAAAAACGTTGGAGACCCCGGCTCTACTGTGGCTGTGGTATTTGTAATGATTATTATTATTAATGTTTTATCTTCATGTTAGGTTTGAGTAACAGTCAGCTGTTGTACCGATGAACATGCTGTACTTCTCCCTCTCGTTGGACCTCAGCTGATCCTGGACCAGAGCTTCAATGTTAGAGCCCAGCACCTGGTGACGTCTCTGCTCCTCACTCAGCTGCTCCTTCTCCTTCTGTAGGGCCTCCACACTGCTGCTCAGAGCCTCACACAGCTCCACCTGGAGGATAGGAAGAAAAGTTCATCATTAGCAGTTTTAGTGCTGATTTGTTCATATTAAAGTTAACTTCCGATTTACATGATTGTGGTGGAGGGAGGGTGGGCGGGCAGCTGGAACCAATCCCAGACGTTCACCCTTTGACCCCCTTTTTATTTTTTAAAGACCATGAATTATAAATAATATTAAACAAATGAACCTAAACATAAAGGCAGCCTGTGGCCTATCATATAAGGAACAGAGCTTGTTATTGTAGGAGTGATGGTTTCAATCCTGACCCATGCTTCTTTAGGAGAAATTAAAAGAAAAATACAGAAGCTAAAAATGAAGGGGTTTTTTCACAATTAGTTTAAAGGAAATTAAGATCCCTAAAAAATGTCTTGTTCGTACCTTCAGGCTGTTGATGTCTGTCTTCTCCTCCATCTTTTCACCGGAATCACAGAGAACATCCCGGATCCTGGCGGAACAGAGACGTCACTTTACTACTTCGTGTTCCCTCAACAAAACGGACTGACATTTATGTTATCCCTAATCTGGCCACAAGGTGTCAGTGTTTGACTGCATAATCCCCAGAGAACCACGTGTCTTTTGTATAAACACTAAAATGATTCTAACTGACTTGATTGAAAAATTTTCTTTCTTCTTTTTGCTGTAAAACCACAGCGTCAGAAAAGGAAAACGTGTTTTCTCTATGAGCTGAACCCCCCACCACATGTAGGAGTAGAACCGTTCCCAGTTCCACAGTGTCTTTAGAACGGAGGACAGATTATCAAGTTGGTCTGGTTCTTCCTGTCCTGACTCAATCTGTCAATCACTTTTATCTGCAAATCTGGTTTGAAACCAAATCTGAAACAACTGGCAGCAGCTGGTACATAGCGTTCAGCCAGCACTGGAAGTGTTACTGAGTCAGAGCAGGACAATGTTACATTCATGTGTGGAAAAAGAACTGTCTGACTGAAGGACATTGTCTCTGTACCTTCACCGAGGGATGCTTTGTTTTCCTGAGGAAACAATCTTTTCCTGTTTTTCTCACACTGTTGTTGCTGAGTCTAAAGGACAACATGTGGAGACAGCAGGGGTTGGCTGTTGTTTTTCTCCACTGTTTTTAGAAGATAAGATGCTGAGCGTCTGCCAGGAGCAGATTGGTGACAAATGTTGGTGTAAAACAAAAACCCACTTATAATAATAAAATAATGAATGAATTTACCTGTGACCAAGTTGCCCACTGCTCATGTGCTGCCATGATGATAAATCAGTTGATCTACTGTGAGGAAAGATTTCTGTCATAAGATCTACTGTGGATTTACTGCCCCATGTGTCCAGTAGGGGTGCCAGAGAGCCGTCCTTTACCACCTACAATAAAAGACAAAAAAAAGGGTGAAAAAAAAGTTTTTATCTATTAACACATTTGTTTATAAATCACCGCAGTTATTGTATTGCACTCTGAATTCTTTTTGATCTATGAGTATTATTTTAAAGTCTCTTTCTGAAGATGCATGATATTTTTGTAACTACTACAAAGTAGATTTTTTTATTCTTAGAGTACTTTGAAGTATTACTGAAATGCAGTACATAGACACAGCACTAAGTCGACTACTGTGCTCCATGTGTCCAGTAGGGGCAGCAGAGAGCTACCCTTTAACATCAGGGCCCAGGAATGACAAAATACTAAGCTGGGAAGTTGAATGCAATATTTACACGTTAAAACGTTAAGTAAATCAGAGCAACGATTATTGTATTGTACAGTAACAAAGGATTTTTACTCTTGAATTTGTTAGTAAAAAAAATGCTTTTTAATAATAACAATAATCAATAAAAATAGATTAATATGCAGCACAAAAAAACATATGAGAACTGAGGTAAAGAACTAATTTTCACCAGTTTCTGGGCCAGCTCCTCCATCCGCAGCTCCTCAGGTTTCTTCTCTTGTTTAGGAAATGGCTGGTACTCAAGACATAGACTCTCCTCAGCAGTGGTGTAGGTGTTGATGGTGGAGAGTGTACGAGGAGGAGGAGGAGGAGGAGGATGAAAAGAAGGAGAAGGAGGGGGAGGAGGAGAAGAAGGGAAAAAGAGAGAGGGAAGGGGAGGAAAAGGGAGAAAGGATCCTGGTGCAGGAACACTGGAGTTGGAGAGTTCTGAGCTCGGACTGAACACAAGACAAAGAACCAGGAATGAATTGAGGTCATCATTACAGTCAAATGGAATGTTAGAACGTAGACAACAGACCTTTCTCTGGAGGAGTATCTATGTTCTTCATCCATCTCAAGAAGAGGAGGTGGAGGAGGAGGAGAAGCAGGAGGAGGAGGAAAGTCCTCAATGATGCAAGTCTCTTTGATTGGTGGAGGAGGTGAAGGTGGTGGAGGACTTTGGAGGAAGACCTCATCAAAGTCCTGCTGAGACCGAGCTGTGGACGTCTCCAGCGGCTGCTGCTGCTCACTGGAGCCAAAGAGGCTGGACTCAGAGATCCTGAGTGAGGACAGGTGACGGAAGGATGGAAGAGACAGGGAAGGAGATGATTCACTCTTCTCCTCGTCCCTACTGTGTGGTGGAACAGAAACGTCCATGTTGGGAGGAGATTTTGGGACAACTGGACAAATGTTGTTGACTTCTGAAGTGTTCAATCGTCTGGTTTCTAAACTGTAAGCTCGTCCACGGTGTACGTCTTTTTCTGTCTCTTCTAAAACGCCAGCTTCACTCAGCCTGCGCCACGTCTGTCTGCCTGCTGACGGGGTTTCATCGATGACCTGAGAACTTGTCCTATCACTGATGCTGCTCTGAGGGGTTTCAGGAAAGGTGATGGCGTCCATGTTGGCCAGACTTAACCTCTCACTAGACTGCCACTCAGAGACCGCTCCATCCTGATCCCAGGGGCAGGGCAGACCCACAGAGGCCGCCAATGTGGACGTACTGTGGGCTCGTTGACGCTCGCCGTTCCTTTGTCGCTCTCTACGAGAGACGGGAGTGTAGGAAGATGAGGACACGGGGGATCCTGAGTCTGGAAGACAGGGACGAGTGAGGAAATTCAATAAAAGTAAAAAAGAGTTCATTATTAATGTAACCAATAAGTCTGGAATCAAAGGAACAGTAGAAAAAAGATCATCAAGGTCACAGGTCTGTGAAGGTTTGATTCTAGATCCAGAATAGTTAAGAACTGCTAAAGTTCAACAGGGCTTTGTAACTAAGACAGGATCCAGAACCAAATAATCCACAGACCAGTACTGGTCCAGGACCCGGTGGTTTTAAGATGTCTCGGGACATGGTTCTGGTTCTGTCTTCTTATATTCAAGTGTACTTGAGTGTGAGTGCAGACCTTGGGATGGTTCTGAAGACTGGATGGACTTGAGACTGTTCTGTGATGACAGGTTCTCCAACACCTCGGGGTCTGCAGGTCTGTCAGGAAGAAAGACAGCTCAGACATACTGTATGATGTTCAGGACTGTGGTCCAACCCCAGGGTCAGACTAGATTTTAACTCCAGGTTTATATTTCTATTTTTGTCCTGTTTTTTTTAAAGTCTTTACATGGAAAAAAGTGAAATTTGAATCTAATTTGTTGATCGCCATCATAAAGACTCTTTTAATGTCATTTTTAGAAAAAGGGGGAGACAGAGAGAGACAGTCTCTGACATATGTCCCTGTGTCAGTGAACCCACCCTTCAAGGACTACTTTAAAAATCTCCATCTTTATTATTCTTTCAGCAAAGGTAGTCTTTAAAAATGCTAGGACTGCCAACAGGAGGCGCCCTTTCCCTCCCCATGTCTCTCTCTGACCTGTCTTTGGTCAAAGTCCAGTTCTTTCTCAGATTCACTTGATTTATTTTTAGCCTGAACTTGAACATTTCTAACAATTTGAGCAGATTTATCAGCTTCAGTAACGGGCAGCGATGTTTCCAAGTTCAACTTCAAGTTCCGAGTGTAAACACACGGAATTCCTGCAGTGACCTCTGACCTTCACATTTCTGCGCAAACCCATTAAAGTGTTTAAGCCAATAAATCTCGACGGACATGAAGTTGGTATTTTGTTTATTTTTCTCTCTCTATGCCAGGAACATTTCTCTACTTCCTAAATTCCTCAGCACCTCCTCCTTCTCCTCTCCACCTCCTCTTATGTCCTTATCTCTGTCTTTACCTTCTTCTATCTAAGACTCTTTGTCTTGTTTTCCTGCTCACATGGATAAACTGGTTGGTTGTTCTGTTCACTGTCTCACTGTAACCCATTAAACCTGTCCTCACCTCAACTCTCAGGAGCATCTAAAAAAAACTCCACCCAGGTTTTGGAGAAAACCTCGTTATAGAATCACATCTTTATATTTTCCTCATCTCTTTTGTCTATTTTTTTTCAACCATTTCCTTTAACTTCACAGCTTTTCTTTGATAACAAACTTCACTTTACTTTTTTGTCTGCTTTAAGTCTTTTTGGTTTTGAAAATTCATCAAACCTTGGGACACATTCCACCAGTCTGTACTTGGTGGTCAGGACAAGAATTACATCGTATACAGTAAGATCTGATCTGAGATCTGATTTAAATGACAGAAACAGCCAGATGATGCTGTAACACTGGAGGAGATGAATAGTTAGTTAAGATAGCTATCTTACAAGTTATATACAGTAGCTAGCTAGCTAACATGTTAGTTATTTTGGTATCTAGTTATTTTTTAGCTATTTTGGTAACTAGCTAATGTGTACGCTAATTTGGTAGCTAGCTAATGTGTTATTATTTGTATTCTTTTGGAGATTTGTTTCTGGAACATTTAAATTTTCCACTGGTTCATTTTGTTTTGTTCTTTTTGTTCTTTTCCCACATTTGTATGACATACTCATAGAATAGAGGTACCTGTTCTCAGCTAGGGTGCAACTTCCACGGTCAGAGACAAATGATGTCCTGATGTCACCTGGAGGACAATCCTAGAGGAAACAAACAGACCAGGTCAGTCTACATCACTGACTGAAGAAGGTTCTAGTGCTCGTCTCCTAAAATGAAGACGTTTCACTGGTAGAAAAGTCTGGACTTCTTCATCAAATCTGTGAGGCCTTTAGCACATATTTTCAAACAGTGGTCTTGAGTTTGAACGCTGTCACCGACGCTTGGGTGTAATTTATTGTTTAAAAGTTGGAGGATGGACGTGACTGAAGTGTAATGATGTTTATGTGACACAGAGTCTGATCTTCTCAGATAAAGAGCAAATCTGTCCTTCACTGCATTCCTTTAAGACTGATGCAGATGTGTGTATGTCATACATTTTGAGTGGAGGTATCAGTGTGTGTGTGTGTGTGTGTGTGCGTGTGTGTGCTATCTATGCATTCATCCACATCAGACAGCGCCCAGTCACCATCTTCTCCGTCTCTCTGGCACCTCACAGGAAACTCTGAGGATTCCAGGGATTTCCTGTGTGACTCAGGACCAAATGTCCTTCAACGGCAAAAATGTCCGCAAATAAACTAAATATAAATCCAGACAGGAGCTACAGGGAATTCTCCTCAGCTCAGATAAATACAACAATGTTATATTTCAAGAAAGAATCTGATGGTGACACAAAATTCATCGTGCCTGCTCTGATTCTAAAGCTGTGACATATTGAAATTATTAAAATAATGAAAAATCACCTGGTATTTGTTATAAATACACAATGACATGAACACAGAGAAGTGACTGTAGAACTGTCGGGCTGTTCTGATGTTAATGAAGAATGAACTTTATTTAATTAGCTGTCCAGCTTTTTGACCTGGTTTAAACCTCAACTTCATCTGACCATCGTTACCTTCTTATTTGTCTCCACAGTTGGGGGAGAGCGGGAGCGCTGATGTTGAGGAGGTATCTGCTCCTCCTCAGCTCTCTCCAGGAGATCCTCAGAGGAAGCGGACTTCCCAGAGCCCCTGTGGGAGCCGGCCCTCTGCAGAGCTCCATTGAGCTTGTAGGACAAACCCAGACTGAGAGGAGACTCATTACTGTGTAGTTGGAGACCAAGACCAGAGTCTCTGCTGCCAGACTGACTGGGTCGTCTGAGACCTGCCTCAGAGATCAGATCCTGAGGAAACGTAGTCAGGATCTCAGGAAGTGATTCAGGTAAAGCACTGGAGAAAAATAAGAAAAAGAGATTTATTTAAAGAGCAGTTTTTACCAGTCATGCTAGCAGCTAGTGTTAGCGTGTGTTGAGTTTAAATTATAAGAAAGCCTCCACTGAGATTACTGCACTTGTATCAGTAATACAGCTAAGTGTTAGCTTCAATGAGTAACCATCTGTGATCAGCACTAATTAAATAGAACATTTTTGATGCCTCCACCTGTGGCAGATCTGGTCTGTTTACCTGTGTGGTGGCTGAGCAGGAGGTCGGGGTGTGGTCACCCTGCCTGGGTAGAAGAGGTTGGACTGGTGGTTACGCAGGTCGGTGCAGCTTGTACGTCTTTCTGATGAGACGGTTTGTTCTGAGTCATGCAGTGAGATCATGCTGGAAGCGGAGGAGAGGCTGAGGGTGTCTGAGTAACTGCTGGAGCCTGGAGAAACAGAACATCGTCATCACTCATGTCCCTGTGTTCCCTCTCTGTTTATTCACAGACCTGACATCGAACCCACCTGGATGGCTGCTGAATCCAGGATACGCGCTGCGAGGCCTCGGTCCGGTCCTCTGTCCTCCCTCTTCTCTACTTCCTCCTCTCTTCCTCTCAACATATTCAGCTAAGGCATCTTGCTGAAGCTGACGTAGCTCGGGTTTTGACGTGGCGAACTGGGGAGCCCCACCCCCGACACGACTCGCTGCAAGTTCAAACATCTTCCGTCGATCTGCCACACTGGTCTCTGACAGATAAACAAAAACAGGCTGATGTTTCTGTCAGGTCAAACCAGTGGTCCATAGTCCAGTGTTTTACTGAAGTCATTCACACAATGAAATATCACTCATTAGTTAAAACAGGCTTTTACCTCCTCCACGTCTGAAGAGGGCAGTAGTTTCTGAATCCGACACGCCAACCTCATTCAGGTTCTCAGGCTCTGAGAATGAACGCTTCTTCTGCTCTGCCATCAAACGCTTGCGACCACAGATCCGTGTTAGAGGGGGAGGTCCCACTGCTGGGACACTGGGAAGAGCTGGGGGACTGACCACATGCCGCTCCTTCGGGGTGTGAGGAGATGTGACAGGTGGAGGCACCAGCAGTGGGATGATGACACCCTGTGGTTTGGGCATAGTTTTGGGGCCTTTTTTCTCAAGAGAGGGGAACTTGACAGATGCAGGAGGATGCTGCTGGCTGCTGGAGGAGGAGCCAGAAAGAGGAGCTGCCGTCAGAGAACTGACTGATTTGCAGTCTCTTGGTCTGAAGGAGGTGGAGCGTAACACCCGACTCTGGGCATCTTTGATGGAGTCCCTGTAGGATCTGATTAGAGACAAGATTTTAAATTCAGGACAACTCCCAGAAAGAATGGTGACCCCAGGGTCACTGTCAATGAACTCCACTCTGACAGGTGACTTGGATCACGAGAAGAATTACCATTCACAACATGCCTTTTAGAAAACTGTGACCTAACAGAGACCTCCAGTTCACATAGTGCAACATCATGGCTAATAAATCTCTCACCTGTTGATTGATATGTCCTGCATGGAGGCCATCACCTCCTGTCTTCGGGGGGAGCGTATGTTGCCATCACCCTCTCTGGATTCTTCTAACTGGAAGCTGCTGCGACTCCTCTGTAGGGCTGAACTAGGATCAGCTGGAGTCCTGATGTTAGACAGACACAGGGACACAGGTTTTTTTGTTTTGTTTTTTTATCTCAGCCAAAGCTAAGATGTAGAATTTGTAGTTGTGTTCTGCTGAGGTTCTACCTGTACTTCATGTACTCGCTGTTGCTCCCTCTGTAGCTCATCGTTCTGTGAGGTTTCCCTCCGGTGGTGCTTCTTTCCAACATGTTCCTCAGGTCGTCGGCTCCTCGAGGGGAGTGGCGACCTTTGTCTGTCATCTGATTCAGCTATGTGGAAAAAAGTACTCTGAATAAACGACAACATTTGTTTTGAAAATCATACAAACAACTCTCTAATCTTTCTTGGACCTACTCGTAGATGGGAGCTTTTGTGGTGTGCATTGCTTGTGCTATGACTGCGCCTCTTTCTGGATGATTCCCGACCCTCAAAACGACTGACTTTCTCCAGGACGGAGAGGCTGCGGGTTGGACCCTGGCTGCCATCTTCAAAACTACTACTGCCATTGCTGCTGGCGG
Organism: Cynoglossus semilaevis; assembly: GCF_000523025.1. Lineage (NCBI taxonomy): Eukaryota > Metazoa > Chordata > Actinopteri > Pleuronectiformes > Cynoglossidae > Cynoglossus > Cynoglossus semilaevis. The sequence continues at coordinate 5,577,393 of NC_024320.1, forward strand.
TCATCACACCGTCAGAGCCGGCACATCTCTGGACCTCAGCAAGGGCAATCTCCAGACGGGTCAGTGGGTGGTCTCTGTCAATGTCCTGCTCTCTGTGGTCCTGGTGTTGATGCTGCATCAGAGCCGAGTCACTGATGTGACCAAGAGAAGCCTGGGATGCAGATGTGGGCGGAGCCTGAGGCTGGGTATGAACAGGTGGGTGGTTAGGTGGTACCTGACCCTGGGCCGTCCTGGAGAAGGCCACCGAGTCTGAATGAACACTGATCCCTCTGGACTGGGCCGGTTTGAAAGACTCCCTACAGTCCTGTGTCCATGAGGGTCTGGGTCCATGTGTGGACTGGGTTTGGGGATGATGGTTCTGTTCCTGGTGCACATGGTCCTGGTGTCCGTGACTCCTGTGAGAAGAGGAACTCTTGAAGCTCTGAGTGTGAGGTTCTTTGTGGTTTTGGGGCCTGTGGACCCCTGTCTGACCCGGTGGTCCCCCTCTATCTATTTGGTGTCTGCAGTGTTCAAGGTCGTCCTGAAGAAGCCTGATAAAATGACAGTGAGTTAGCATTACAAGCTAATAAGAATGACATTTGAGGAAGACGCTAAAGACCAAAAACCAAACATCTCACCTGTGAGCTTCCTGTGTTTGAGTCCTGGTCTGTGCTGAGGCTGATGATGATGATGAACATAGGGATTGTGGACCCTGTGAAGAGGAGGTGTTGGCCTGTTGACCATTTTCTGCTGCTGATATCTTCATACTCCTCTGTCCCTCTGATCCTACGTCATTACTCCCACTAACCCTCTGAGGATCAGGACACTGATGCTGGAGATTCTCCATGACCAGGGCTGGGAGGACCATGGAGGGACCCAGCCCGGAGTTATAGTTGGGCATCTGTGCAAAGTGTGGCTCAATCTGGGGGACGGGGTAGATGCTTGTGGGCAGAATGAGGCGGCCAGTCTGTGGAGCAGGAGCTGAAGATCCAGAAGAGGATTCAGGAGACGAAGGAGGCTGAGGAAACCCCCCGCCCTGACGGGGTCTTGTGGTGGGGCTGCTCTCTGGACTCTTCTCAATCACAGTATGGAGCTGACACTCAGGGCCATAAGAACCTTTAGCTGGAACCACAGCAGAGAAGGATGTGAGAGGAGGACTACATTCATACTTGATGGGTTTAGTGTGACCCACTGAGGTCAGACCTACCTGCACCTAAAGCCACAGGTCCACTGGAGTGGTGCCAGGAACCTTTCTGGATAGACCTAAATCCATTAAACAGATAAAGGTTAAACCGGGTCAGAATTCTGAAATTTCCTGCTCAGTGGGTTGGACTGGACATCATACTCACCTCAGTGGACGTCCATGCTCCAGACTGGACCAGGAGTTTGGTCTCTCGTGGTTTCTGATGGCTGTGTAACTGTCACTGCGCCTGGGTGGAGGAGGAACCACTCCCTTCAGGCTCTCACAGGAGCTGTGGTTGACCGGTGGACCCCAGATTGGACCAACGCTGTGTCGATGTGACAATGCTATTCCAGCACTGCTGCTGCCGCTGCTGCCACTGCTGCTGCTACTGTAACAGACCCCTGTAATCATACAGGTCCAGTCAGACAACCATGTCGACGTCACTGACATTTCACCTGAAGACAGTTGAATCAAATGTTACCCTGCAGGTCATGGCTCTGGCCACATCTGGAGCCCCCGTCACCTTTTGAACCACTGTTGTTACGTAGTGATGCGGCAGAGGAGGAGCTTAGCTCTTGCTCCTGAGGGACGCCCTGCTGAGTGTCGTAAACTGTTCGGATGTAATGGAGGTCAGCCTGCTGTATCTCAGCACTTCCTCTTCCTGTCTGAGGAACGGTCTCCATTGAATAGGAACGCTCCGGGCTGTAGGAGGGCGTGGAGGCCAGGTACTCTGGGATACTGGAGCTGGTGGAGAAGGAGGAGTACGCTGAGTCTCGCTTGCTGTGGAGGTGGTCGATGCTGTTGGACGATCTGAAACAGGAAAAGATCAGATTTGATTGGCTGGATCCTGATCATTGACCACTGGAGAAAGTTCAGTGTCTGCTGACCTGGCCGAGGACAGCTGGTGGCAGGAGGAGTAGGCTGGGTGGGGTCCACTGTGGTGGACGTGGTGCCCCAGAGAGTGGTGTTGCTGGGCTCCATAGTGAAGCTGGGAGGACTTAGGGGGGTCCAGACTCTCCATGCTGCCTCTAGAACTGTACTGGTCCGGACTCTTCCTCAGGTAACCACTACCAGAGTTGATGCCACTGGACAGGTTGGTGCTGGAAACACTGGACGTAACAACGCCAAGTTAGTGCAAGTCACAAGAAACAGGCAGGCCTAAAGAGGCTAAAGGTTCAAATTCCAGCTCCAGCTGAGATGTGGTTTGTTGGCCAGGCACCAAACCCACTCAAGTCAAACATGGCTTTGACCATGTTTGACTTGAGGAGCTTTACTAATGCAGTCTACAAACACACTACAGTTTTTGTCTAATATATTTGATCTAAACTAGCTGACACACAGTGTGTGAGAGTGTGGTACAGACAGACACTCAGGTGAGGTTGGATTTGACCTCTGACCTGCTGTGATAGTTGTGATGCCAGCCACTGCTCATAGACTCCATGTCGTCCAGGTCTAATGTCCTCTGACCTTCTCCGAGCTTGGCTGAGTGCCATGAGTGAGGACGTGAGGCTGGATCACTGCGTCTGGAGAGAGAGAGAGAGGGAGAGAGAGGGGTTACAGACTATGATTATTCTGAACATTCTAGATTTGTCCAGATTCAAAAAGGAAAACACATTTTTTACACATCATCATCTATTGCTACACCATCAAGAGACAGGCAGCTTTTTACACTCACATTCAGCCCCAAACACACGTGTATGGTCAGTGCACAATCAACAAATTACCATAACATTCCCCATCCAATCTGAAAATAGGACAAATCTAGGTAAATCTGGACAACCTGGAGAAACTCCCTCCCCTCTCCCCTATACTCCCTACACAAACAGCAGCAATTAGAAAGGAAATGACTAATTCTACGAGCTATCCTTCTGATAGAGAGTGTTTATAATTCACAAAAATAAGAGAACAATTTGAAATGTTGTTAAAAATAACCCAGAAATGATAAAAACAGTGACTTGTTAAACAGATTAAGAGTCCAGAGTCAAGTCCAGAATTGGAAAAATCGGGAAAATATTGAAAGAATGGATCAGGATCTGGCAGAGATTCCAAAAACTCATCCAGTTAGACCTTAGACTCAGCAGCATTTTTGTCATAGATTCAAGTTCATCCTTCTTCAGTCTAAATAAGTCTCATCAGACTGAAGACACAGCAGATGTCTTTGCTAAAGAAATCCATCCATCCATCCATCCATTTTCATCCGCTTATCCGTTTCCGGGTCGCGGGGGCAGCAGTCGCCACCCAAATCACATTGCACCGTACCAAACCTTCCTGCGGGTGGTGAGTCCACTGGAAGCTAAAGAAATCTAATCTGACAAAGTTAAACCACTTTTGAAAACGTATTTACAGTGGACTCCCTAGATACTAATGTAATCCGTTTCGCATTCAAATACAGAGCCTCACTTCTGACTGCGCCATCCAATCAAACTGGGTCACATGACGCGGGCCCGTTTTTGTTCCAGCCAATAAAGTGCAGAGAAAAGTCAGCAGGGGAGGCAAACAGTACTCTGCTAGTGATGGGAAGACCGACTCTTTTTATTGATTCGAATCTTTGACTCTCGAACAGTAAAATGAACTAATCATTTCATTCGTTTTACAACAGGTGGCGCTTTAGCCCTATTGTGGGCGTTGTAAAGGAGGCTGCGGTTCTCCGACACTAAATAAGGCAACATGGTTTGCTTCCGCTGACAAAGTCTACAAAGTACACAAAATGCCATAAGCAATTAAAACCATGTGAAAAGCTAAGAAAGAAAAGCACACCACAATGTGAAGATGAATGAGAGCAAGAGACCCGAGCTCTGTGTCGCGTGACAAATGAAACGAATCTGCGAGAACGAAGCGAAGGATTCGTTCACAGAGAATGATCCGTTCACAGCGAAAAATGAGTTCAAAGCGAATCTTTCATATGACTCGGGAATCACGAGTCATATGAAATAATCCTATTTAAGACCAGATCTCATTTAAATGTTGTTTCCTTCAGTTAATGAACCAGACAGAGCTGATGAACTAATCAACCAACCAATCAATGACTTGGCGTTTTTTACCTGGTGGTGAACCTGAGAACCTTGGAGATGAGACCAGTTGCCAAACCGTTAACACTGGCTTCAGACGTAGCCCGACTCAGAGCTCCTCTGCTTCTGCCTCCACCTCTGTCTGCGCCTGCTGACGTCTCTGCGACTTTTTTCTGCTTCTTACGAAGTTTCCTTCGATAAAACACCTCCAGCAGCTCCATGACTCACAGTTCACTTTGATTCTTCTTCTTTTGCTTCAACTTCTTATCTGCTCCTCCTCTGACTGATCAACTCTTCCCTTCACCAACCTTCTTTCTTAGAATGTGCCGGACTGTTCCATGTCTGTCCCACTGTCTTCTGCTTTGACGAATGTTCTTTGATGAGTCATTGGAACAAAGAACTCCCTTTAAACTCTCTACTGATCGGTTCCTCTCTGATCAACCTTTTATCTTCTTTACACTAAAAAGGTATACCCTGTGAAGCCAAAGCACTTTTTCCTAAATCCACATCATAGTCTTGGTTAAAAACCCTAGAATCAAAGCTGCATCTCAGTGACAGTCACAGCTATTAGTCAATCTTTAACTTCCACTGATCACCTCAGCAAACAAACTCTCTCTCTCTCCCATCTTCTCTCTGTTCTCGTTGTCCTGACGTGAACAGCTTCTTCTGACGTTCTTGACGTCCACAAAACAAATGAATCGGTTTAAATCAGTCCTTTTCATCAAAAACTCATCAAAGTGTTGAGCAAGTGTATGTCCTGGTCTCTGGTCTAGGTCCAGTCTGGTTCTGTCACATCGACTGTCCAGGACATGAACTTCATTAAAACAAACTAATTAAGTGTCATTACAGGCTGTGGTATGATAAAGGTATGTGGTAAACATCCTCAGAGATGGAGGGGGTGGGGGTGAGGGAGCGCAGAGGGGAGGGGTGAGAGGAATGTAGAAAATAACAGTGTAGAAAGGAAGGAGAGATAAAGAAGTAGTGAAGGAGAGAGTGGGGACAGCTGAGGAGGCAAGAAGTGGTGAAAATGAGAGCAAAGGTAAGAGAAGAAGAAGGGAGGAGCAGGGAGGAGAGGAAAACAAAAAGAACACGAAGGTTGGTTAAAGGAGGAATGGAGTAATCTGACTCAGCAGCAGCAGCAGCAGCAGCAGCAGCAGCAGCAGCAGCAGCAGCAGCAGCAGCAGCAGCAGCAGCAGCAGCAGCAGCAGCAGCAGCAGCAGCAGCAGCAGCAGCAGCAGCAGCAGCAGCAGCAGCAGCAGCAGCAGCAGCAGCAGCAGCAGCAGCAGCAGCAGCAGCAGCAGGCAGCATCCACAACAAAGACAGAGAAGAAAGGAAGAAAGAAAAAACAAAGAAATCAAGAAAATGATAGGAGGATGAATGAATGAAAGAAAGTAGGAAATGTCCTTTCTTTCCTACAGACATTAAGAAGAAACCTATTTAGTTCTGAGGAGAAAAGTCAAATCTCCAGAATGGAAACAAAGTGGGAAATAAATAAAACAATGAGAAAAAAAAAAGACTTTAGCAAATCAAGTGTGACGACTGATCAACTGTCTTCTTTTCCTTTGACAACTGAAGAAATCAACTGCTTTAACAGCTTCACACATTAACCATGATCACCTTCACCAGAGCATCCATGTCAGAGGAAACTCACACTGTTACAGCAGCAGAGACCAGTCACTCCTCTTTAACACTTCAGTGGAAACAGTGGAGACAACAACAGAGGCTGTCCCATGACAAACTACTGTCTCTGTTACTGTACATACAAGTTTCCTGACTGAAACCAATGATTAATAATTAGCTCCCTGAAATTAGAGTTTTCCAAGTTATGAGTAAGCCACTTTTGCAAGATTTCCCTCGTGATACAGGGAAACATCTAGTTACGAGTGCTCAACCGAGCTGTTGGTGATGCTGACGATGATGATGACAGTTGATGGGCGATATATAATATCCTTTGGTGTTTAATAAAATAATTTTAAAAATATTATCCATCTCCTAGGCTTAGTGGCCCCAACACTGTGGCGCTGTCTCACTCACTGTCCCTCTCTGGGTTATTTTAGCAATTTTTATAACAATAATATAAAATGTTTTCTTAATTATTGTTATTTTATATTATCAATATTTTTTGCTTATATATGTCTTTAATGTTAAGATGGGGGGCGAGAATTTAATTAATTACTAGTATATTTCTGGGGGTGGCGCTTTGGCCCAGAGCCAGTGTCTCTGTCCTTGGTGTGGAACCCCAGGGTTCACCTCCTGGGTTAGAGTGAATCCAGGTTAGGGCGGTTGGTACCTTCCAGTGGACTCACCACCCACAGGAAGGTTCAGGGGGTGGCTGTCATGCAGACTGCTGCCCCCGTGACCCGGATGAAAATAGATGAATGGATGGATATTTCTGGGGGACTGGAAGGAATTCATGTGTTTTCAGTTATTTTTAATGGTGAAATTGCAATCGAGGTACGAGCGGATCGACATATGAGTTCTGTATTCATCGTGAAACCACAAGACAGAAGTGTTTAATGTAGTCTGCCAGAAAAAGTCTTATTACATACCATCTGTGTGTGTGTTCAGGGTGTGTCTCTGAAGCTTATCTGCAGTCGTGGGAAACTGCTCCTCCAGCCCATAATAATAATAATCAACATGATCTGCCCGGGAACAAAATTGGCGGGAGATGCGGACAAAAAAGTGAACCCAGCAGGAACACAGACCTAAACTCAAGTGTTGACAACAAAACCCTCAATGATGGTGTGAGTCTTCTAGGTGGACACTTCTACAAGGTTCTCCAGGATCTTCATTCAGGTCACTAACCCTTACTCCCAAACTACCCTGAAACTTCTTCAAGGACTCCTGGAATTCACTTAACAATGTTAGTTTCAGGTTTAAGGACTTTCAACAAGGACCTCAGCTGATTTGACCACAGCCAAAACAAATCTTTGATTGGCCGTCAGCAACTGTTTAGTTGATTACTGATTTTTTCCAATAGGCTTTGGTGTGAGCTAATTCCTCTTAGTTTATTGTGGGAGAGTGAGTGGTTTAAAAACGTAACACTGTTACGTAACCTTTTTGGACTTTGGTCTGTGAGCTAAAATCCCTGATTTTCTCTATGGACTCTGGTGTAGGAGAGCAAGGGCTTAAGTTTCTTCAGTCTCCTAACTCTGTTGTTAAGAAAACTAATTGATGCAACCAATAACTCAAACTTGAGAAGAAAGCTAGGGTGAGGGTAAGACAGAGGTGAAGGCTGGGGCAGAAAAACAGATCAGAGTGGAGTCAGGAGGAAGTTATTCTCCGTGTGTCCTCCACAGATTAACACCCAGCCTCTGGGGACACGTAGCAACTCCCCCTGTCCTCCTCCTCCGTTTTCGGCAGTATCTGATAACCTCAGCCCAGGGGATTATGGGAGAATGGAGTCATTCTGCCTGCTTGTTGTTAGCCTGGATGGACCAACAGTGTCCCAGTGGTAGAGGCTCACACTAATGGAACCTACCTAACAGTATTAAAGCAACTGAAATCACAAAAAAAGTTCAAAAAGTCCAGTCACATGTGTTATAATATTTGACATGACGTGACTTTGTGAAACTAATAAAAATGTCTTCAGTTGAAAACATCAGTGTTGTTTTTATAAAAATGTTATTTTTGACTTTCATGACAGTGTGGGGATTTCAACTAGCAACATTTTCTGTCAGTGTTCATCTCTCACTCAACTGTTTGCCCTTCAAAATAAAACCACTGCATAAAGTGTAGCCTTCAAGTGTGAAGTGGTATGATGTGTCCACATCAGGGACACTAGCACCCTCTTGAGGATAAGTCGTGTATTATTTTGTCTGTTTTACACACTGACATTTATTTCGCATCAACAACTCCTATATTTAAACACTTAAATTCATTAAAACCCAAAACATTCAAACAGAGCTATATTTGTCACCAAAGTATGGTGGTTCAACTAGGACATGGACACACACACACACACATGCCTGCAGTATTTCCATGATCAAACCTCCTTTTTAGGACGAAACAGGCTGCTGCAGAGTGTTAGTATTTATAGACTGTTTAGTCACTGTGTGAGTGTGTGTGTTTTTGTGTGAAACAGACTGGGAGACAAACAAAACTGATGGAGTCTCAAATGTTCCAACATCATTTTCTGTTGCAACTAAAAATGTAAACATCTATTTTTCACAAAGAAGCTGCAGATAATCTGATCTGTTCTGAAGAACCGAGCTGTCAACAAATAACAACATGGCTATGTTTTCAATGAACCTCTAATATTGGGGGGCCCCTCCAGCAATGAGTGTCACATCTCATCATTAACTCAGTACTTGTTAAATTAATATCACGTTAACAAAGATTCAAACAAACTTTTCTGGTTCACCCCAAGTGCACGCTGCTGAGATTTCTGTTTTTTCCTGTGATTGTCAGATGGACTGACCTTTTTAGCTAAGTCACTCACACACACACAAGCACAAACACACAGAATGGAAGCATAGACAGGATGTCCTAACACTGAAGGTGACGACCTCCTGCAGCCACAGCAGTAAAACCTGTTGTCTTTGACATCACTTCCTCTTTCAACTGCACACTTTAAAAGACAAACACTATAAAGGGGAACCTTCCTGATGTACTGATCGACAGGACAATGATGTCACAGAATAGGAAAGTGAACTATTTGTCATTGTGACAGAGCACACAAGGAAACGTAACCTCTGTTTTTAAACCGTCACCAAAGTGGTGGTGGGAAGGGGGGGGGGGGAGGAGTGCCATGCTCAGAGCACCTCAGTGGTAACTTGGCAGCTGGTGGACTCAAACCTGAAATCATCCGGACCTAAGTCTGCTTCCTTGACCACCAACCCACCACTGCCCCACAGTCATTGTTTGTCACTGAAGTTCATTTACACAAAGGATTTCTTAGGGATAGAGGCAGCAGAGGGTGATGTGTCTCTGTCAGCTAAAATCACTGATTTCCTCTATGGACTTTGGTCTGAGCTAAAATCACTGATTTCCTCTATGGACTTTGGTCTGAGCTAAAATCATTTATTTTCTAAGATGTTTTTTGTGGGAAAGTGAGTCGATAAAAATCTTAAGTCCGTCATTTTTTTGACACGTTACTATAAGCAGAGAAATTGTCATGTGACAGTCTGTAACAGCCTGTAACAGTCTGTAACAGTCTGTAGAAGTCTGTAGAAGTCTGTAGAAGTCTGATTGTTCATATAGCCCAGTCCAAAAAAACCTCAAACTGTGCCTTTAACATATGAGAGCAGCTGTGCTCCCTGACGTTTGAATGAGTCAGCATATTTTCTAAAAGTCAGCAGAGTCTGAGGAGAAGAGAGTCTGAGTGTGATGATGTCACCTGTTCTTGATACGGAGCTGGACTCCTCCTGCTCCTCCTCTCCCCGCTCCTGCTCTGCCGTGGTGGGAGGACGATGGCGATGATGATGATGCTGTCGCTTCTTGCTGATGTGTAGGAGTTAGAGGAGGAGGAGGAGGAGAAGGAGGGAGTGATGGAGGTGGTGCAGGAGACTCTCTGCTGTATCCTTCATCAAACTCCCTGAGGAAAGAAAACCAAAAACTACGTTATTTTATTAAAGCACAGTGTTATCTCCTGTGAAAGGTTTTAGGGGCAGAGTTATACAATCTTTGGCTATTTGATTAAATATTTTCTCTTTTTGACTTTTTTGTTTCAGTTTCATTTTTTGGTTTTTAATTATTTATTAAATAAATATATTTTTTTCTCTGTATTTTATTGCTGTTTATTCATTTTTTTAAACTTTACAACATTAAAATAATGATCATTATTATGATAATAAATGACTGCTCTGTGACGATGATGCAGGAACGATCTCGCTCATGGTTTAAATGAACAAAAAGCTGAAGTTTGTGTCCAGACCTAAACTCCACCCGACAGAAACATTTAAAACCATAAACACAATGATTAAAAACACAATACACACAACTTTAAAAAACACACTCAGAAACACACCCTGACTTATATCATTCACTGGGGACATTCCATTGGTGTGTATTCAAAGGAGACAAGAGCATCAAAACACACACACACACACACGCACGGCTCATTACAGTGGAACCTGTTGAGCTGGTCAGAGGAATGTGAGGCAGCCGCAATTCACCAGAACACATACCACTACTCATCACACACACAGACGCACGCACACACTCACACACCTGGCTCCAGGCTCAGTTCAATAACATTTCACAGTTCAGACTCACAAACATCTCAAATAAAACAATTACAGTCAATGATTTATTTCCAGAGAAAGTGCAGACGGAGTGAAGACCACAGAGTTGGACGGGGGGTGGGGGTGGGGGGTGTCCTGAAGGTCAATCACCCTGGGAGTTCTAACCCAGATCATCTCAGCCAAATTCCCCATTGTTATACTGGGAGTGACATCCTTCTTCCCAACTCTTGGAAGCAGCTGCTTTTCCACAGAGGAGCAGAGGATGAAAGTGAGGAAAGGATCTAAAGTTCTAACCCGACACAGACTCAGGTGAAACCTGAACCTGGAACCTGCTACAACCAGGTAACATATGTGGAGCGGAGAGGAGCTCCCTCCTGCTCCTCTTCCTCTGCCCAACACATGTCGGGGATGAGGAGCAGAAGGAACCCGAGAAGGAAGGTTTTGGTGGAGTCTAATGAAGAAATATATACACAGAACGTCAGTGACCAGAACAGTTCTACAGACCACAGAGCTTTCAACATATGGTCCTCTTTCTTTACATGCTGTAGTGACATTTTAAATTGCCATATATCACCTGGGATTTCATTATTGACACCAAGTCGCTGTTCTTAAGAAATCCTGGCAGAAACACTGATCATTACAACGATATTCCAATTTTAATATAATTAATTTTAAACTATATATGTGATAGTTCTAAATTTAACTTCTTGAAATCAAATCACAAAATGAATGTAAATTTCCAATTTTTTTCTCTTATGCAATTCTATAAATACAGAACTGTCACAGTGATACCCCACAAAACTGTAAATAAAGAAATCCTTTTAGTTTTGAAATGTTGCAAATTCATGTCGGTGTAGTTATAAAGGTGGGTAAAGGTGTAGATGTAAATCTGGAGGGGGCGTCGGGTTAAATGTGAATGTAGATGAGGTTGAAGATGTAGCTGTAGTTGAATATATATACTGTATATAGAAGTAGTTGAAGAAACCAACACACTGACACAGCCACTCTTCAAACTGATCTACGCTTTCTGCTGTTTTTCTATCGTTGTCTTTTTCTTCCCTATTCCATGAACAATACTACCCAACAGCGCCCCCACAACTTCAGGTGGTACTATGTAAGGTGTCCGTTTTCAAAAACCTTACTGAATTAATGATGTCACAATAGCAGACACCAAGAAAAAGTCTCCATGTGACTAATCAACAGTGAGGATCCATTATTTTTACTGTTGATTGAAGACTAAGCTCCTCAACGGTCAGTGCTCACTGTCCTCCTCTTTAAGATGCCCCAGACATTATCAGTAGCAGACAGATCAGGACAGCAGGCAGGACAGTCAAACACACACTTTTGTCATGGGTGCAGGCTGAGGTTCCAACATTGTCCTTGCTGAGAAACGATCTGGTCCTGACAGGATCACATGTCTCTGTCCATCAGTGGAACCTCCGAGTCCCAGTACTGATGATTCTTCTACCTATGTGAAAGTATTTTTATGGAGTTGTTTCTCAACCAAATCTGATAACATCAACAGTCTGTGCCTGTGTGTGTCTGTGTGTGTGTGTGTTTTTGAGGGAACTCTGTCGTCACACTGATGTAAAAAGGTTGTAGGACAAAAGCACATGCTGTTACACACAGAACAGTCACCAAGACAACAGTTCTACAGCAGTATGTTCCTGTAATGAGCTCTCTCCCTCTCTCCCCCTCTCTCTCCTTCCTTTCCTCTGTTTTTAAATGGGGAAACTCAAACATTCATTCATTCAGAACTGTTACGTCAATGGATGACAAAAGAGCAGAGTCACGCCAGAGATGAATGGAGGGGGACAAAGGGACAGATAGGACGTCACGCAGAACATTTACATGCGCAATTAAGTGGAGCTGCAGTAACAGCCCGACCGGGCCGTTTGATTGGACTGGCCACTTAGCCCTGTTTACAGGCGTGGAAGGGTAATCAAACATCTAAAGAAAAAAATCATTTAATGTTTGGGACCAGACTCATGAATAACCGCGGCGTCTACACCACTGGTGGGTGATGATGATGACTTTAACTGATGAAGGATGTGAGCTGATAAACATCAGTAAGGGGAAATAATTGATGATTTTCTCAAACCATGATTGACTTAGACCTAGAAATATTAGCTTATTTAAATATGTTGCTAAAATCAGCAGCATCATTTTCACAGCTCCATCTGACATAGGATCAGTTTATCTCGAAGAATGTGGAGTTTTAATTATGATTTTAAATATGTAGATAAAGTTCTCCTACTTGTGGTTAGTTTTGCATTTTTTCTGAGTTACAAATAAAACAAAGCAGATGCAAAGAGTGAAACCTGAGAAAGCCAGAGGCTCTGAACACAGAACCACCTTCTGTCACCTTGTGTTCAATCTGAGCGACTGTTCAGTCAATCCTGCAGAACTCATTAAAACTGAGTTCCAGAGCCGGACCGTAGACTCACAGCAGAACGTTTCAGCATCAGCAGGAGCTTCAGCAGACGCTAAAACCTCAGAAACTGCTTAAGCAACAGATCCAGATGCAACAGAAACTTTAGCAGCAGTTTTCAAACAGCACGAGCCTCAGCAGCAGTGACCTCAGCTAGGTAGAACCTCCAACAGCAGCTTCAGCTTTAATTACGTCAGGAGCATTAGCTTAAGTTATGCTTAAGTGCTAAGGCTAAACCTTAGCTGCATGAGCTACACTATCTACAAGTCTGGCACAGGAAATACAGTACATCAGCATATGGACTGGGAGGTCCTGTAGTGTACTGAACCCAGGACACTAACCTGCTGTATCCACTGATCCACAGCTGCTGCAGACAGCTACATGTGAAGACAGGGTGACGGTGATAATCTATAACTAGGAGACATTAGGTTTTGAATTTGAATTTGATGAATGATCCAACATCAGGATAAACATATGTGGTGAAGTGAAACTGTCTGCTGAGGGAAGTGGAGGACATTCACACTCACACTCACACCAATGGTGTGAACCTAACCCTATAATGAGGATCTTTTAACAACATTTGCCAATATCTGTCTCTATTTCAATCATTATTATCATCATTATTAATATAATTACTACCAATAATAATAACTAATAATACTCATTATTGATCGTTACAATTCATATTAGCAATTCCTATTGTTACTACAGAAGCTCCTGGAGTTAAATGACAAAACACTTAAGACAGCAGCTGTCAGGTGGAGTGTGAGGAGAGAAGCACACACACACAAACAGACACACATAATAGCACTGTGATAACACTTCAACTCAAACAGCATGGATTATTGTTTAACCAGTACATTCAGTAACTAACACAGATAGTTCAGCGACTGTTCACTTCAGGTCATTTAAAAATGTGTTCCTTGTTCAGTCCATAACAATAACAAATAAAAATGTCAGCAGAAATAAATTAGTATTTATAGTAGTCAGTGACTCACAGCTCTGATGTGGAGCTCCACAGAAAACACTGCAGTTTATTTGGAACAAACCAAAGACATTGTTACTCTCTCTCTCTGTCTCTCTCTCTGTCTGTCTGTCTGTCTCTCTGTGTCTCTGTGCCTCTCACTCCCTCCTCTTACTCTCTCTGTCTCCTCGCTTCTCTGTTCTTAGCCAATCAGAGCTGAGCAGCAGGTGAACAGGTGTGGTCAGAGTGACAGGTGTGTTTGCTGTTGACGTCACACACATTTTTGTCCCAGACTGACACAACATATGACATCAACTTTAGGAAAAAGTATTTTTGTGATGGATGATGACTAAAATGTAGCCCAGAAATAGGAAAGAAAGTCAATGTATTGATTAACTGTCAAAAGGGAGGAAATGTTGTTCCAATAGTTAGCCAATAATATGCCTTAGAAGGCTAATAATTTGCCAAAATGTTGTCTAATGCAACAGACGTAGTCAAACTCATCAAACACCAGACAAATATAAAAGTACCTCAAAGTAGGTAAAACTGTGACAACACGTTCAAATCAGTCCAAGAGAAGTAAACATTATCTGTGCCTGCAAAAACATATATTTAAAAAAACTTTACTTAGAATATGTCTACAAATCCGCCATAAAAACGTCAAAATATCAACAAGGAACAGCTTAAAGACAGCTGACGGTTAGTTCCATGTTGAGTTCATAGCTAATGGTTGTTCAAAATGACTGCAATGACATACAACAGTACACCCCCCATCTAACCATCATCACTGCACCCATTTGAATATCACTACAAGTGGAACTGATTCAAAAAGCACAGTAACAGTACAAATTTTGACCCTCTTGTTGACTAGGGTTATTTTTAGAACGTACCCCGCGGGCACAGGGGCTACCAGGTGGCCCCGGGCCCCGGGCCCCACGTTGGGCACCTGCTTCAGTGGGACTCAAGTGCAGCCTGTGGACAAACTGTTACTGGTCTCACCCTGTGGGCCCCCACATGTGGATCATCCCTGTACCACGCCTTCCTAAGTCAATTCTAGCAGAACCTCTGTGTCTGTCTGAGTGTCCTGGCTGGATCACAGCTGTGTTCTGTCCAATCAGAGTGTGACCTGCTGCACAGTTTCCTGCACAATATCACAACCCGGACTCCAGACCCCAGGCACCTGATCTGCTGACACCTCAGGACCGGATGAGTCAGAAAAAAGATACAGGTAGCGGCTCAGTCCAGTTCAGTCAGAAACAGACCTGAGATCAGTCCAAAGTGTATTCTTCAACATCAGGTCTTTACAGAAGGAGATCACAGCGAATAAAGAAACTCTCGCACGTCCACACTTTACCACGCCTTCAACTCAACAGAGTGTGTGTGAAGAGTCTAAAGTCCTATCCTGTCCAGAGGGTCAGAGTCTTAATGCCAACCACTGCTGCTGCTACTGCTGCTGCTGCTGCTGCTGTGACTACTAACACAGCAGCAGCAGCAGCAGGGCAGCAGTGGTGACACCAGCAACAACAGCAGCAGTAATAGTCAGAGTTGCAGCATCAGTGACAGCATCAGCAGCAGTAATTGTGACAGTGACAGCAGCATCAGTAGTTTTAGCAGCAGCAGCAGCAGCAGCAGCAGCAGCAGCAGTAACCTGGTTCTCAGTCACACCCCAAACCCAAACACATTCCAGTCTTTGTCCCTGGCACAGACTGAGAAAAATGTCTTGGTGACTTGACAGAGACACTCCCTCTGTCAGAGACAGTGAGGAGGACGTGGTCCCCTCAGACTCAAACCCCCACACAGACTCTGATACAGCAGTGACAGCTGCTGCATTGGACTGTACAGTTCAGGATAAACACAGCATTTTTCATAAATAATGGAAAAAAGATGGATAGAACTTCAGTTCCATCCATCATCCATCCATCCATCCATCCATCCATCCATCCATCTATCTATCATCCATCCAACCATCAACCATCTATCTATCCATCCATCCATCCATCTAACCATCCATCCATCAACCATCCATCCATCAACCATCTATCTATCTATCTATCTAAAAAGTGACAGATGCTACCTATCTATCTATCTATCTAAAAAGTGACACTACACTTTAGCACCACCTATTGGATTTATACCTTAGTGAATGTATAAGGCTAAGTCAAATACTTTCCAGACGGTACATGTCTCCTGTTATGACCATGGGTGACAGAACTAAAGTTCTGCACATGCACTCTAAAGCAGTGGTTCTCAAACTAAGGTTTGAGTATCACCAGTGGTCCCTGGGTTCTCTCTCGAGGTTGTCAAGGAGCTCAAAAGCAGAAACCTGCAGAGTTCTTATTCAGAATAAGTGTTCTTCTCCATACACTGGTTTTATCTGTGTAGTGTAGCTCTATGCTGACACATCTCAATACTTGTAATGAAGGTAGGCATGGGGGAGACAAATATTTTGGGATGTGGTCCATGGTGTAAAACATTAAAGGAACACTGGTCTAAAGCTCCAACCTTTAGTCCCAGAACCTTCATCTCTGTGGTGTAGAACCTGCACCTACCTGCGGACAGTGAGATTCAGAGTCTTGTGAGATCCTTTAACCAGAGCAATGGCTTCCTGTCTGTATCCTGTCAGTTCTATGTCGTTGATGAAGATGAGCTCATCTCCCACCAGCAGGGGGTGCTCCACCAAGTCTGCCTTACCGCCCTCCTCCACCTGTATACATAGTACAACAACAGTGGACATTAACCTGGAGCAGTAGAGCAGAAAAGTGTGTGTATGTCTTCTGTTACAGCACTACTTGTAGGGACATTTTTCTGAATATATTATTGTTGTGGGGACAGTTGTCCTATTGGGGACATCTGTGGGGATGTCTCCACTGAATAAAAGGGTATTTTGAGGTTACAAATACAGTAATTTGGAATGTGAAATTTGGAGTTAGGATTGAAATTAGTGTCAGATTAAACACAAACACACACAGGCACACATGCGCACGCACATTCTGATAGTGTATCTCAGTCTGACCCTGTTTATCAGTGCTGTCTGTTGGAGCTCTTAACATTCTGTCGGTGCCGAGTGAAGCACACACTGTAGCAGTGAGTCCATCCATTTATCACACACCACACACATTAATCACACACACACATTAATCCCAAGGTCAAGTTGTCTTATTCTGTTTGACTTTTCTGCTTTGTCACAAAATCCTTTTGTCTTTGCTTTCCCTATTCTGATTCAACACTGCTGTTATTATTATATCTGTAGAGAAGAACGCCCCAGAAGAACAACAAATGACTTTTAATACATTTTTTGACACTTTTCTTCCCTTTAATCAATTAAGTATAAAACAGTTCTGTGAAATATTAGGCCCCGCCTATCTGGGACTCCTCAAAGTACATAACATGTGCCAAGAATTTTCTTCAGGGTGTGTCAGAGCTCCCTCTGAATGACACCATGTGTTGCTCTTCGACAAAAGCTTCGTGTTTTTCTTCGGACAGGTTTTTAGGTTCTTTCACTGAGTGGTGGTGGAGGGTTTTTTGAAGGTGCATTTAGGAGGCACTGAGTCATTATCAATACACACAGGTGTGCAGTACTTTTCCTTGGGGAATTAGGTGAGAATCAGCTTGAGGTTAGATTCAATGAAGACTTTGGTCTTTCTGTCAGTCTAAGAATAACTAACTGTTAGCTCATAGCAGGCACATCAGATATCACGTAAACATGTTAGCTCGAAAATAGCAAACGTCAGCCAATACATAGCAATTAGTAAACAGAAAATATTATTAATAAAAATATAAAGAAATAGGTGAAAATTAACCAGGAAAACAGCTAAGCTGTACAGAACAACAATAAACATCAAATAAGTATCTAAATGTTAGACCTTGAATACCTAAAGGTTAGCTAAAAATGTATACTAAATATTCAGTACATCACAAACAAGGATTTATTTGTACTGTTAATGATGTGATAAAGTCTGGCAAAAAAACCAAAACAGTTTTGACGTAGCATTTATATGATTCGTGTAAAAATAAGATAGACTTTACGTGCCACAGTGGGCCCAGGGGAGACAACAAGAGTTAGCATTGGAAGCTGCTGAACTGGATATGAAAGGGAAGTGTTTCACTGAGATAGTGTGAATGTTCCTTTAGAGTAGGGCCAAAGATAACATCAGCTCATAGATAAAAATGTGGGTTCTTTTGTTCCAACACTGTGTTGTGTTTAATGATGTGAGGGAAATGAAAAGTCCTCCCAGAGTCGCAGCTTGTGGAGCTCGACGATTCATCATCTCTGCACAACAATCACATGCCTGAGCTGTTTGACCGTTTCAAGGGAAACTTTACCCAAATAAGGTCGGCTGCGTCCCTCCATCTCTCTGAGTGTGTGTGTATTTCAGTGTGTGCTTTTCCAGCTGAAATTAATTATGCTGCACATGTAGAACTCCAAACAGAGCGACTGACTGGGCCGACTTTGTGCCGTGACTGAAACAACATACCTTCTCTAATCAATACAGACTGTGGGAGTTTTGGGGGAAAATGTTCTGAGAAGACGCAGCGGGGGGCTCCTTCAAAATGAGGGGTTCCGAGATGGTTTGAACCAGAACATCTAATGAAGTGGTCCTGGAGAGAATCTAGAATGGTCTCAAACATTTAACAGAGGGGAACGAAGCCTGTGTACAAGATTATTATAAACAAAATTATAGATAAGAAAAGTGTGGGCTGAGATAAGAAAATAAAACTGCTTCAAGTGATCCTGGAAATATTGTTTACTGTTAGCCTAAATAATGCTAAAGTTGTATGACAAACTTACATATTGCCAACCTACCTATCTCAGTATTAAAGCAAGAATTTGGCTTAAAAAAACAAAAATGTTGTACTTTAGTACAGTAGTGTATGTATTTGTAAGTTTGCCAAAGAAAAGCTAAGTTTGCCTTTAAAAAGTTAGCTAAAATGGCTACAGGTGTGCAAATAAACAATATAAAAATGTAACCAGGAACATCTAAAGGTTAGCCAGAAAACAGTTACTAGCTGACAAATAGAAATAGCCCAAAATGGCAAAGGGAAACCAAAAAATTAAGTTAAAGTCTTCTTTTTAAACATAAATAACTGTGAAAAAGGTAAGCCAGAATGTTGCTTCAAAGTTGATTGTGTGTGTGTGTGTTACTGATTTTCCACGTATCACTCTGTTGAAGTGATACAAGTTGAGGTAAGAAGTGAAAGAGAAATGACCAGTAATGATTCACCATCTGTCCTTACAGTCGGAGTGACCTCATTTTATTAAAATGCAAATTTAGCAAGGCCCTCAGTGTGTGTGTGTGTGTTATTCTGGGACTCAGGCCAAACGGCTGTAAAATAGGACAAGAATGTGAATGATGTGTTTTCCTGGGTGATTTTCTAACACACTGGTGTTTTTATTTTCTACTGTATGCACATTAGTGTTCACACAGTGGCCTGACACCACACTTACAACAGAGAACAGGCAACAATCGGACTCCTACACTCCTGTCACAGTGCATTCACACACACTTGTGATCATTTATCTCAGTGGTCAGCTGACTCTGGTTGGTGGAGGAGAAACGTCATCATTATGATTATTATTCAGAGTGTGACTCCATGAGGTTCTGACACATATGCTCAGTGATTGGTTTACCTTCAGCTCCTGCACTGAGAACAAACAAAAGACACAAAACAAAACTGCCTCAAGTCCACTGTGCACTCCCCCAACTGACCAGCAGAGGAAACCTGCGCTCTCAAAAATAATCACTGTCTGAACCAACAACATTTTGGGCAAGACACAATGCCCAATTCTGGTGTATAGAGATCCACAATGTGGCCAAGAGATGGTTGTGGACCAACAACAGACAACAATAGTTTACTTTGTAGGTCAAAGATGATTGGTCTTGTGTGGCCCACTTCAGGTCAGGGATGTTTCTGGACACCAGTTCCACTTGACATCTGAAAATCTCTACTGTATGTGGTCCATGATTATTAGGTTGTGGTCCATTACTGGTTTAGACCGATTTTCTATCTGGGTTTAATTTAGTTAAGCTGCTGAAACCACTTGTTTGTGTTGTTGTTGTTGTTGTTTGTGCTGTTGTTAAACCCAGTGACTGTGGTGCAGAAATGTCCGGTACCTTAGAGATGATCAGCGGTTCTCCATGCTCCAGTCCTCCCTGCACGGTGAAACCCCACGGTGCTCCTCCCTGAAGCCGGGCCTCCACCAGCATAAAACGCCCTTCGCCTCCACCTCCTCCCGCCCGGCCGCAGCCGCTCTCCATGGCCGGCCACAGTGCGCTCCCTCCGGGCAGCTCCTGAGCACCTTATCCCGGGACCGACACCGGGAAGCGGTGGGAAGACAACGAGGCGGTTTCCGTCAGGAGAGAAACATTTCCTCCGTTCATTGAGAAGGAGGAGAGACGGAGCAGAGCAGAGTTGAGAAACAAGAGGAGGAGCAGGAGGCGGAGGAGCGGTGAGACCAGAGTTTCCTGCAAAGTGCATTCATGAAGCGTCAGAACAAAGATCCAGATCCAGAATCACTAAAAGGAAAAATAAAATCCCCAAAAAGTTTTGTCGAAGAGAAAAGTGAAGAAGTGACAAAGTCCAGAGCAGAGAAACCAGACTCTCTCACCGTGCCTCTGCGTCTCTCTCTCCGACTCTGTTTTACATCACAATGGGATTTAACTGCGACTCAGTGAACAGGGAGAAAGAGGGAGGGGGTGAGATAGGGAGGGAGAGAGAAAAGAGAGGGAGAAAGAGAGGTACAGAGCGAAAGAGGGAGAGACATGGAGGGGCAGAGAAGGGAAGACAGACTGAAGGTAGAGGGGAGAGACAGAGAATCATAATGGGGGAGGGGGGCAGAGTAGGAGAGAGAAAAAGGGGGAAGGCAGAGACAGAAACCTCAGTCCATACCTGCACTAACAGAACAGTAGAGTATGCAGTAACTGCTCCAACTACAAACCAACCAACAGTACATGGTTCAGTAGATCTAATACTACAGTCTTGAGTCATTTCATTGGGTCACTTGACTGTGAGGTGGAGTGCTTATTGTAACATTAACACAATCAACCTAGACATGATCAATCACAATGGAACCACTTTGAGATGAATTTTACCTCGGGTCAAAACTTGATGACGTGATGATGTTTCCAGTTTTTCTTCTACTTCGATCAAGTTTTCCTATGAGACAAACCAGTGACAGCAGTGATTCAACAGAATGAAAGAAAAAAAAACACATCACTTCTACTGCAGGGAAATATCTGCCGACCAGCCATGGAATGTGGTTGGATCTGAAGTGTCATCAGGTGACCCAACTAACAGAGGGGTCACAGGTCGAGTGTATATATACATATATATGAGATGTAAAATCGCCGATTATACTATATTATATATGGGTTTTGGTTTGACAGCTAAAACCTTTAGTGTACTGCTGAAAAAAAGGAGAAATCTAAAATCACCCTCTTCATCATTCTTCTGTGCTGCAGTTGTCTCAGCATCTCAATACAAAAGCACAACAAATATAACAAAGATAACGTTTGCTGATTTTTTTTTTTTTTTTACATTTTCTATTTGTGCTGTATCGGGATTTTCAACCTCTGACCTCTGGTTATCAGTGGAGCTGAAGTGAATGGCACTGTTTGTAAATGAGGATCAGAGAAATCTGACCCTTATCTGAAAATTCTGCGGCTGAATGGGCTACGGCGAGTTGTCGTATGTCGCCATCTATAGGATATTTGTGGAATGTCAAGATCTACAGATGTGAATGCCGCTAAATGCTTACAGATATACACAACTGCCGTAAATAAAGTTGTCCTCATGGTATGACAATAAGTCTTATTATTAATAAAGGTCTAATTAGTATTTGTGTGGAAACACAGGACAGGCAGAACTTATATTAACACATTCTTTTCTGTATATTATTTCATTTAAACCTTTTCATACTCAGCCTGAAAGATGTTTAGAACACACTGTCTGAACATGAGACGTTAGCTCTCACTGGTAAACTGATAAAAAGTTGAGCTTGAGAACTGAGAACTGTAAAATAGGTGTCATATAGGTGTCACACTCATTCTTGACTGAAAAATGTAACACATCTCATGTGTAGATATTGGATGTGCTTTTAATTTAACAATGTTTAATAAATATGTATAGTTCATTTGATCATTTTCAGAAAAATCTAGTAAATAGAATAGGATAAGGCACAAAGTATAATACTTACAAAAATAATATAAATATCCTAGAAGAGGAAAAAAAATTAAATAAAACAAAAATGTTGTATAAAAAGATTTTTTTTAAAACAGTGGCAGTGAAAAATAAACTTTTTTTGAGAAGTAACCTATATATGACTGAAGAGATAACATTTTTAACCTTTTTTTAAACATTTAAAAATATGTGTTCTGGCAAAAACTTTGCCAGTAAAATGCTAGAGATAAAGTATGTCAGGAGATAAAGATTCTTCATTTTCACTGATATCTTCAGAGAGGGTGTTTTCAAATTCACCTCCTCATGTGCTTTTCTTCCATGTTTTCTTCCCTAATCCTAGTCCTGAACACAGGTGATCAGGTTTGGACTGAAGAAAAGTGAACTTCCAGTTGGAAGACTAGAGCTCCTCTGAGACGCTGTGGATGGTCTCGATGATCTTCTTCTTCAGTTTCTTCACTTTGTCGGTTGGCATCTCGTTCAGACACTCCTCCACGTACTTGAGGAACCCAACGTGAGGTGAGACTGTTTGACTTTGGTATAACATCAAGTCCAGAACCTGACTGCTGTTGAAGGTGGTGGAGGAGGATGGTAGCGCCCTCTGCTGGCTTCTTGGTCGTTTTCGTGACGATGCTTTGCTGTCAGCGTGACAGCAGGAAGATGGAGATGGAGACCGGGTGGAGTGCTCAGAGTCTGGAGGAGTGGGTGAAGGTGGAGCCTGGATGTTGGTGTGGTAGGTTAGGGAGGAGGAGGAGGATGAGGAGGAGGAAGAGAGCTGGGCTTGGCCAGCCAGACGCAGAGAGCTGGTCTCCTGACAGGTGTTGAAATTGTCCACCTCAGAACACTCATCGTCCTCGTCACAGGAGTCACAGAGGAACATCAGCTCACTGAAGTACTTCCACTTGGGTAGGTAGAAGTCCTCGGAGCCACAGGTTTTGTTGGAGCTCACTGCCTTGTGTTCCCGTTGGAAGACAGTTCGGAGGCTTCGGAATTTTGCCTTGATGTCATGCACTAAAATGAGAACATACAGTATTAGCCAGCTGAGAGACGAGGAACTGTCCTGTACTTTTTACTTGGTCTGGTTCCTGCTTTTATCATTCCATGAAAACAAAACAACAGTAAAACCCGGACTTCAGGACCAGAACACCTTTCTTCACATTTTTGGGGCCTGTTTACGCAGCAGTAACACCACCACGGATCCCGGAGCTATGGCCCCGATTCCGCCTTGTGTTTAGACAGAGACGTAGTGTTGGGGCAGAGAACTCTGTTCCTGAACACAGGTCCCAGGGTGCAGAGGTTTGAAACTCCCATGCTTGTGTATTCATTTTTCCAAAATTCTGGTTCAAAGTCGTCCGGTGGTAGTATGTTAGAGTGTGCCACATACACTCCATACTGTATGTACTAAAGGGACCAGAGTTGTACTCAGTGGCCCAGTTTAAGCGCTCTGTATCTGAAGGCTCTGTAGTTGTATGATATCACAGCGGTGTAAACAGGGCCTGGGAGCCCCCTGCTGATTACTATAAAACCTGTTCTCTCTAGTCTGAACAAGGGAGAACGTCTGCATGAATGACAGAGACACTTTTGATCAGTCTATCTCGTATGTCAAGGTTTGTGTTGAGACAACGATGAAGACCAACATACGACACAGCTCTCACCTAAGATGACGTTTTGAACTTGATCTTTGTCTATAGAACACTAAATGCATTTTTTTCTTTGATCATTTGTGATATTGTTTCTAAAGCCGTGGTGGTCACCTGTAAATGGGACGGGCTCGTTCTCAGACAGAAGGCTGCTCAGTGTCTCCAGCAGACTCTGTTTGAGCAGACGATTCCTGTAGCTCTCAGACCTGTGGTTCCACAGACAGCTGTGTTCTGGAAGAGAACCGAAGCAGAGTCAACACCAGCAGAGTCAGCAAAAACATTATCCTCAGGGTCTGAAGAGATGATGAGGATCAGTTCAGGAGCACAATGTATTTAATTACTACAAACCACACACCAGAGTAAAAGGATATGAGTTGCTGAACCTTGACCTCGCTCCAGTTGCAGACAGATTCTGCACTCAGTCGGCCGTCGGTCTCCACCCGAGCAGATGGAATGACTTTGACTGTAGAAGGCTTTACACAAAGGTTGGTTTCCTGTAGTGAAGCAGAAGAAGAGGAGGGAAGGGTAGGAGCAGCTGTTGGACCTCCTCTGCTGATGCTGTCTGTAGAGGTGGGGAGGGGGACTTGGTACCTGATGTTAGACCTGCTCCTAGCCTCACTCTGACTGATGCTGGTGGCAGCAGGTGTGACTGCAGCACTCGTGTTTTGAGTTTGTTTAGTGCGACAGGAAAAGTTGTCCAGCACTGAAAAAGGTGTTTGGTGTTCCTCCTCCAAACTCTCCTCCTCATCCTCTGGACTCAGCATCTGTGAGTTGTCCATGATGGTGGTGAAGGTGGAGTTGGTGGGGTCTTCTTCATCACAGGAGTCATAGAGGAAGAGCAGCTGCTGGTAATGTTTCCATTTGGACACGTAGGGTTTCCCTGACGCCCTGCTGGCCGTGACCGCCTTATTCTCACGGTAGAAAACTGTGCGCAGGTTTTTGAACTTGCTCTTGATGTCATCCACTATAAAGTAAACACAGAAAAGGTAGAGGATTTAAGGAGTTAGGCAGATTTAAAATGAAATCCCATTATCAAACTAGACTAGACTAGGGGTGGCACACAACCTCAATTGTTAGGGTTTTTGCAATGTGAAAATGAATTGTTATTAACATACTTTTAGGCAGAAAACTGGGGAAAAAAGGAGGGGTCTGTGTCCTGGAGGGGACTGAGACAACGTTTTTGTAGTGAGAAAAAATAAGTAAGATAAATAAGATAAATCAGCTGTTCTAACACATACATATGCAGTAAAGTAGAGTATGTCACTCTGGTGTGTATGGTAATCTGGTAGGACACGGGACAAAAACCTGTGGTCCAATGGTACATATATATTTGAGCCAAAGACAGAGAAAAGAATAAGCCAAGTAAAGAACCCAGATGTTTGGAAGTGGTTAGAAGTGAAAAACATAAACATAACAAAAAATACCAATTATTTACATTTGTATGTACTTGAAATGAATAAGAATATTTGATATTTACCTGTGAAGGTCACTGACTTGTTAGACAGCTGGACACTCAGAGACTCCAGCAGCCTGAGCCGCACAGGACGGTTTTTGTGGTGTTCAGAGTTCTTGTTCCACAGGCAGTCGTGGTCTGGACACAACACCACAGATTCAATTTTTATTCACTTCAAAACACCCCATAGAGTCATAATATTTTCAAACTGCAGGAGAGAGAAAGACTTACCGCTGTAGAAGGAAATCAGCGCTCGTTCCCTCTCTTCAGTCCAGAAACATTTCACCAACATTTTAGAGGAGACCATGTGGGACGAAGAGGAGGAGAAGGAGAGGGCTGGTATGGGGAGGATGGAGGCAAGTATTACTGATGCTGGTTGGTCAGACTGTGAACACACCACTTCCTCTTCCTCCTCCTGTGGAAGGGTCAGTGGTTGTAGGGAGAGTGCCTGGTCATCAATGTCATCAGCACCACCACCCTCGTCGTCCTGTTCTGAGCACCCCTGGAGGAACATCAGCTGCTGGTAGTGTTTCCACTGAGGGACAAACATGTTGCTCCTACACTCCTTGCTTGCCCTCACCATCTTGTACTGACGCTGGAAGGTGGTGCGAAGATTCTTGAACTTGTTTTTAATGTCTTCCACTAAAAAGAAAGGCAAAGATGAGATTCTTCAAAATTCATGTTTAAATAATAGTTTATAAGCAAGACAGTGTACCTACCTGTGACAGGCACAGGTGGAGGATGTGTAGACAGGAGGTTTTTCAGATGTTCCAGAGTTTCCCATCGCAGATGTCGGTTCTTATAGCCGTCAGACTTGTGGTTCCACAAACAGCTGTGTTCTGGGGAAAAAAGGTATTTGGTTGTTTTAGAGCTTTCTTTCTTGGAAGGGAAAAATATGAATAATTACAAATAATTTTCTTGAGCCCAAACATTTGAACATAAAAAAGCTGAGTATATCTAAAAACTAAACAGAGGTTTACATTTCCAGTCAAAGGTTTGGAGCTTCATATTGTTAACACATCACCGTTTGTTCAATTCTTATAATAGTTTTAACATTGGTGTTTCTGAGTATTAAGATATCATTAACCTCAAATGTAAATTAATACATGTTTGTGAACTAAACTTGTTTGTTTACTTCTGGCTCGGAGTGAAAAATGTTTAAAATGGAACTCAAGTTAAGATAAAAATATAAAGCGCATTCGGGTTCATTCGATGTTCATTAACTAATTTTCTGATTCTATCGGAGTTATTTTAATAAACTTGGATACTTGTCATACACTGTCAAAGTGTCCAATATCGATTTCCATCGTTATCTTTCAAATGTGAAGATTAACAAAGTATTCAGTTTTAAAGTTTTATGAAAAAAATACATTATTTTAAATTAAATTCGAGTAAGTCGCCTCAGTTGCTTGAGACCATCGCTGTCCTTCTTCCGTGTTTCTCGTTGCAGTCGTCGGTTCCATTGACCAACGGTTGCCGGAAAATGTTGCAGCTTCCGTGGAGGGTTGGGTAGAGACGGCGACGTTAGACAAGGTTTGAGTAGAAAATAAAAGTTTGTTGTGTTTCTGTGAACTCACTGGAGAAGAAGGCGATCAACGCTCTTTCCTTCTCCTCTGTCCAACATCTGTCCCCTGAGCTGCTGAGCGGTGGCGACGCCATCTTCGATGTTGCCCTCGGCTTCTTGTTAGCCTGAATCTGGGTCACGTGACACAAACTACAGGTTCCGCTTGGTCGACGGTACAACTTGGTGATCAGCATTGCCCAGTAGATGGCGATGTATACATGACAACAAACAAGAAAACGACTAATGACTGTTGTTAAACAAAGTATTTTCTTTTTTCTTGAACATTCTAATAAAATTGAAAAATATAAATAAAAAATAATAAATAAGAGAAAAATGAATTCTATATTAATTCTATATTCTATATTAAATATATTCTATAACTATATTAATTCTATATTCTATATTAAAACTGAACACAACGCAACAACATATTAATGTTTACTTAAAAGACAATGCCGTATAGTTTATTTTTTTAAATTAAGGGGAGTACTGACAGTTAACCATTAGACCTCGAATTAGAATAAAGGTCTAATTATGAGCAGTATTTAATGGCAATACTATTAATAACTCTGCCACAAGCACAGCCACCATTCACGCTCACATTCCAAACTATGCCCAGTTTAGTGTGAACAATTAATATTTCCAATCTTCATGTGTTTGGACTGTGGAGGTAACAAAAACAACACAGTAGAGCTGGGAATTTAACCAGCAACGTCTCCATCTGTGTAGTGCTCTATGGACTTCTTCTAACACTCACACAGTCACAGTGTCAATATGAACAGGATCAAACTGAAATGAAAAGAAAAATAATTTCCTGACTTCTTCCCACTGACTTGAGCTGTAGCTGAGGAGAGAAGATTAAAGTTGGAGTTAAACCACATCCTGTTGCCCCAGTCCTCTAATGCAGGGAGGACCTTGTTAAAGCATGAAGAACAAAATGAGATGTTCCAAGTTTTATATGTTTCTTCTTTCAGTAATGACCATATTGTACACTATTGTGCATTATAGAGGACATACAGAGAACTTTACATTTTCATAGTTGAAACAAACTCAACTAACATTACCATGTGACCAAGGTGCAGTGCTCCAGACTTCTATGTAGTTTTAGAATGGTTCTTCCATAAACAACATCCTGACTGATCAGAGAATTTGCTGCACTTTCATATTTAAATTACATTTCTTAAATACTTCCACAGACAGACAGTGTTATTAACACATCATGACCTTTGACAGATGTGCTGACAGGTAAGGTCAGTTCACTCCATTAGCTGGTGTCTCTGGGAACTCTGTGACAATTCTCAAAGAGACGAGCACCATTTGAATGATCTTCATGGGATTGACGAAGGAAGAACTACTCGGTTCCACCAAAATGGGTGAGAGAACGTCTTAGTAAAGTCTGGAGCCCTGCACTTGGATGCTTGTGTGCATGTAGACATACACAGATCACAGTACAACAATCAGAAATAGTTTCAAAAGTGAATCTACAATAAACACGCCAGCCTTCAACACTTCACTTATGATATATACAAACCTTTATGTTCACATCCCCGTCTACATGTTTCAAGTTCCATAACATGAATAACTATGTACACTCTGTGTCACTCATTATCCTCTTCTCTAGAGCTCCTGTCAAAACCATCTGCTGCTCCAGTAGAAATCACAGAGTGTATATAAAACAACTGGACTTCCAGGTGTCACAAGGTGGAGGTTTATTACTGTTCAGCTGTTGTAAAACACACACTGAAGAACTGATGTGTAAAACTTACTTGTTCAGAGCCTGTTGGCTCAGCAGCACATTTTATAAAGTGACTTCAATATTTAAATAAAGGTCATGGAGTGTAAGAAACTCCAGGTTAAGTGTGACTTAAAAACACTGATATGAGGTAGAGCAACAGACAGAAAAGAAAAAAAAGTCATAGTAACGTAGTTCATTTATACTCTGCAGTATGAGTTTGTGCCCAGTTATATTCTACACTGTACAAACACATTCTAGGTACTTGTCACTCATTTGTCACCTCAGTACTTTCAGATTGATATCTTCACATTCATGTCTGAGTATTTATAGCTCAGAGCAGGTGAAATACTGTACATGTAGAAACAGTACTTGTTCTCAATAGTAACCTAAAGATAAAAAAAAAACACTTTTCCACATGACCCATTACGATGAGGTTTTTGGTATTCTTGTCAGACAGGTGTTGCTGATCAACTGCTGTTTCTAGCACCGAGTTCAAATGTGTCGTTTTGGAACGCGAATGTTTAAATGTGCTCAAACCAACTGACCACAGGGGGCAGCAGTGGACCATCAATTCCCGTCTCATTTGAAGTCATATTTTCTCAGGACTTTGTTGCAGAAGTGTACCTGGTTAATGAATTGACACATTTCTCTATGCAATGCCTTAAAATACCACAGACATCATTTTAACATCAGAATTACAGGGGAAAAAATATGGAAAAAAACAACTTCAAGCTTCAAGATAAAGAAAAAAACAAAACAACCAATTGTAACATTAAACTCTCTTATGTCTAATGTCTCAGTCCGATGAGACTGCACATTCCCCATTCTCTCCCCTTTCTAATCCAAATATTTCACCATGTCGTCCCTTTGGTCCCGAGCCTGATCAGAAATCAATAAATATTACATAAATAAATAGATCCTCTTCAAGTCTTCTGTACTGACATCATACATTCACATCTTTGCACTCCTCTGCTCTTTACAGAGCCATCACGACTAATTACAATATTCCTCTGCTCCAGGTCTATCTTCACCCTTTAGCTCCATCTTCTGGCCGAAGATGTCAATGTCAAGCTTTAAGTATTGCAGTAAAGAAAGGTTGTAACTGCTCTTTACTCCTTTTTCCTTGGTCTAATTTTAGCACCGCCCTCTAAAGTTGTTTCCACCTGTCCATCAAACAATACTGTCCTGCAGCAGTGGCTCAAAGTCCTCATCACTGGCAGTGGTGGGTGGAGTCTCCTCATCGCTTCCTGGTAGTGGCGTGTTGACGTGAATACCTGCCAAGGAGGACATGGATTCTTTACTGTGAGGATGGGCCTTATCACTGAGGGACAGCTGGGAGCAGGAGGCGGACGCAGAGGTGGAGGGCTTCTCTGGGATGAAGAGCGCCACCAAGAAGGCCACCACAACAGTACATGCCCCCAACAGAAAGGGAGGACCAGGGATTAGTGCCCTCTAAGAGACAGAAGAATGGGTAAAAATGTGTTTGTTCTGAAACTTCCCAATGTAAAAGACATGTGTGTGTTTTGTGGTTGTTGTTTTGGTACCTCAGTGGGACTGTGCAGAGGCAGAGGGTCAATGCTGTAATCTCCCTGAATGGGGTCCATGGTGTTCAGCTCCACATCAAAGAGAAAGAAGATGAAACCATAAAGAGCTGGACCCAAACCATTACACAGACCTCTGATCCCTGTGATCATCCCTTGGACCACACCTGAGGAGAGGGAGGGCAGATTAGATCAGAAAGATGTGGTTTTCTATCACAGAAATCTACAGCAAGGTCAGACGTGCATTGATTTAGGAGAAAAGATGACAGGAGACAAAAGGTAAGGGGGGGGGGGTGAAATGAGACAAGAGAGGAGAGGGGCACAGGAGACAAGAGCAGAAGAGAGGAGAGAAGTGGAAAAAAGAGGAAAGGAGAGATACAGAGAAGAGATGACAGAGGAGAAAAACTAGAGGCAAGGACAGAAGAGGACATCTTCTCTGTTGTACCTTGTTTATCAGGATCAGCTGACTGTGACACCAGAGCAGAGACAGCAGGGAAGGTGATGGAGGACATGGCTGCTACAGCACCTGCTGCCCACATCATCCTGTTTACACACAGACAGTAGACTGCAGTTGAACACATATCTAAGATCTGAGATTATTAATCTGTCTGTTTTTATCTAGTTTTAGCTGATGTCATCACAACCATCAATAAAGTAAATAATATAAATATACGTATATGTATTTATATAAATAAATAAATGAACATTTCATCTGTGAAGATTTATATTTAAATGAACCAGTGACCACATATTAGGATATGTGGTCACTGGTTCATTTAAACTTTCTACACACTGCTCTCTGCTCTTACCATGGCTCAGATCCAAAGCCGTACCAGGCCAGCTGGAGAATCTGGAAACCCAGACCCAGAAGAACGGTGTTCTTGTTCCCCAGATTTCTCATCAGCAGAGTGAGGAGGAGGGTCTGCAGAGGAAGGTGGGGTCTGTCAGTGGAGGACATAACTGTATACACTCTACACTGTAGAGTCTACAGTGAGTATGTGTGTGTGCAAGTGTTACCTGTGCTACAATGGACAGTATGCCCACTACTCCAATAAACACAGCAATGGTGGTGGAGGAGAAATTTACCACCTGGTGAAAAAAGAGAAATGATTAAAGTTAAATAAGTAGAGTAAAAGTACAACAGTAACAACTCTGTATCTGACTGAAGTAGGAACCAACTTGGTGGATTAAACCCATCAGTATCATTTCAGATTATCTTCAGTAGTACTGGTATCCAAAGAGTACTTTTGAAAAGGTTGTTACATTAACAACATCCTGACTGATCAGAAAACTTGCTGTACTTTTATATTTAAATTTACATTATGTAAATACCTTCACAGACAGACTGCACTGTACTGCTGTATTATGATTGTTACCTGTCTGAGGTAGAGGAAGAAGCTGGAATACTGTCCAGCCTCAGGCAGGTACGACAGGAACACGGTGATACAGATGAGCAAAATTGTTGTGTCCTGGCCCACTTTTCTTAAAGACTAAAAGAAAAGAGAGGATTTAGAAATTATTCACCAGTCATTTATGAGCCAAACACAGAAGATAAAGCATGAAATGTGTTACTGACAGCAAATGGGTCGGCCTGCTCCCAGGAAATGGGAGCGCCCCAGGTGTTCAACCTCATCTTGTCAGGCAGGGACTCAGGCATGGCCAGCAAGATGAAGCAGATATCAGCCAGAGAGATGAGTGTGGCCAACAGAACCACCAGGTTGTCACCATACCAGGCAGACAGGTAGGCACCAATGGCTGGACTGGTGACCAGACTTGCTGCAAAGGTGGCTGATACCTGGAGCAAGGGGAGAAACAATCGTTCAAATGCTTTTTCATGTTTTGGGTAACTTATTTCTAAAAGTGTTTTTCTTTTTAAAGAAACATTTTAGCTCCTGTTGTGGAGATTTCTAGATGTCTGATGTATTGATGAAATAATTGCTGAAATGAGGAAATGATTATTGGATCATCTTTCCTTTGATTAATGTGTAAATAAATGCTGAACATGCAGATGATGTCTAGTCAGTTTCTCCAAAGACTTTCCTGTTCCGAGCTCATCTTTGTGCTTAGATTAAGCTGACGCATCCGTTTTGGCTCAGTGGTTTTAGATTCAGTGCTGGACATTTAACACCTGAAACTTGATGATGATGTCAACCTGGTGCTGATGTCATTCCTGGAGCTGATGTCATTCCACGTGGTGACACATTTCAGATGCTTTCACCAGGATACTAAACCCCTCGGTCAGTTTATGCTCAGTTTCTTTACAGTGGGGTTCTACATACTAAATGCAAGGACACGTCTGTTTAACTCAACTGACAAGTACCAAAATGTGAGCGCAACAAAATGTCCCTTAGGTAAGCACGTCTGTAATCTCACCAGTCCGTAAGCTGTACTCCTCTCATGTTCTGTTGTCACGTCAGCGACGTAGGCAAAAATGACTGAGAAGGTGACAGAAAAAGCTCCAGACATGGAGATCATGGCAAAGTACCACCTGCAGACAAAACAAGCAGGTGTTAGAAAAATTTAACAAATTCATTTAATCAAACAAATTAATTAGTATCATGAAAGGCATGTCTAACCAGGGGCTGAGCCTCATCAGTGGAATAGGAGCACAAGTGAAGAAGACAGTAACCAACAGGAAAGAGCGCCTCCCCCACACGTCAGACAATGCTCCAATCAGAGGAGCAGACATGAAAGAAAGCAGACCCTGAACAGGAGACACCCAAATCAGACAACGGGGTAAGGCCTCGACTGGAGTCGACTATGTCAAGCCCAGTGCAAAATAAATACAACCATAATTAGTGTAGAGAGGGTCTAACTTTCACGCCCTGAATGAGTCCATTCATCAGAAAAGTGTGCTGAGGAAATGTTTCATGTAAAACCTGCAGAGAAAAGAAAATGGAATTAATCTTTGTCTGTGTCATAAAGACTGACATGGACCTGACGTCATGCTGACAAAGCATTGAAAACAGAGCCATCTATACCTCAAACAGACAATTTTACTCACCGTGAGCATGGGTGTGGTGAGCAAACCCCAAGCAAAGAACTCCAGGAAGATCACCACAATGGCATGGTACACACTGGGCCGGCCAATACCCTGAGAGAACAGAGGAACACTGTTTTCAAAGATGTCTTCACAGTCAATCTAGCCACGACCTACAACATTTAAAATGGATCCGAGCAGTGAAGTAAAAATATTAATAACAAGAATAATTTTTAATTGAAAATGCCTGGAAATTGTTGGTACTGTATAATAGTAGAGGATGACCCCAATAAGGAGAGGAGCTGAAATAATAATACTAATTTCTAATTGAAAATGCCTTTCAAAACACCTACTGTTGATGAGTTGAGAAGTGTTTTTTCCTATTGAATTCTTTCTTAAATGGATTTAATGGTGCAACTGTACTACTGATGTATAATAAAATAAAACAAAACAGAAAAAACAATTCACAGGAGGACATTTAATTTCACTGCAGTAAATACATTTAACCTACAAAACTATTATTGAGTTGATGGAATGACAAAATGTTTCATTATATTTGTATGACATCATAGGTTACCGATTCATTATTATTTCACATTACATCACAATGCAAATACATGATTAATCCTGTTGGGAAACTGGCTGTCTTACTGTTGCTCCATCTAAATACGCAGAAGAGCAAATATAAAAACATGCTCGTTGTCTCTGTAATAAACAGAGACAACTATGGATGAAATATTGATGAGAGAGACGAGGATGTTTTATCTCTGCCGTTCATGTGACGGTGATAAAATGTCGTAAAATGCCCGAGAGTCTTCGCCAGAGCACGATGTTAAAATGGACGCTGACAGTCGGAGCAGGAGGAGAGATGAGTGTATGTGTGTGTGTGTGTGTGCTTCAGTGGCTGGTACATGTTACATAACCGATAATGGCTCCATCCTTAGCATCAGCAACATCACCACCACTAAACACAGCTGTGCCTCCATTACTGCACAGAAACCACATAACACGCATTCCTTGAAAAAAAAAATTAAACTGCAAGTACTGCAAGTAAACGGCAAAACACAAGTCATATTTGAAATGAGGATTTTGAATAAATCTTGTAAATGTATGCTGATATTCTTTGTTTTGCATCTCTTTCTACAGATTCATGGTTTATCTGGGCATCTCGAATGTTACGATGGAAAGTTACTTTGTTTACTTTAAGAAAAGGCCGTTTATTTGACTTATTTGAAGTATGAACATTGATGTCACGAATGTGAAAATTATATCTGCTTTATTTTCTCCTATTATGTTTGTTGTGTGCATTACGAAGACTATTACTTAGCATTGAGTCATTTTCACTATTTTCAATAAATCAGCGTTGCTGTGTTATTTAACTACATACCATAGACGTTGACTAAATAATGTACCGAGTAAAATAAATAAATGTCAGTCTAAGCTTATACAGGTGTCCATTGGTATAAAATGGTGTTCCGCTCTTTCCGTCACTCACCGTTGTCCCTCCGTCCTTCATGTTCAGCCTCTTTACCAGTAACACTCTGCCTCCACCACCGGTACCATTATTGCTGTTGCTGCCTGTTCCCACAGGAGGCTCCGCCATCATGTCCTCACACCTGCTGCGGCTCACCGAGCATCCATGCCCGGCGGCACACAGCCGCGGGTCCCCGCCAGCTTCCAGAATTGCTCCGTTTTGAATTTTTCAGATAAAACCGAGATATAAAGGTGAAGGTGTGGCAACAATAAGTGACAACGTGTTTGTACGCAGAAATGTCAGTAAAATTATTCCGTGAATTTCCCTCCTCGTCGGTCACTGACTCGCCACAGTCCAGCCTCTGTTTGGCACAGCGTTAAGAAACGAAGTGAAACACACACAAGTTTCCGGTTTAGATTAGATTTCAGAATAGTAGCTTTTCTGCTAAATACGTAGTTTTCCGGTTTGGATGGTGTCGCTTTTCAAAGTAAAATAATAATAATAATAATAATAATAATAATAATAATAATAATAATAATAATAATAATAATAATAATAATAATAATAATAATAATAATGGGCACCAACCCACTTCAAGTTTGTTAAAAAAATGATTGTTCAAAACAAATTGTTGGAGGACAATCTATTAAAGCACAAAACATGGAAATGACTACAATATTTACTGTTTTTCGAAAAAGAGTGCTATAATATTTACAAAAATCAAATTTTACAAAAGCACAATGAAACTGCCAACTTCATGAACTTAACAAAAGTTAACAACATTTTGTCACCAACTAATTTAAATCATACCATTTTATCAATAAAGCTCTTTAAAAGGTACAACATTGTACAACAACTAAAAACAGCAAATATACAAACATGGAAAGTCTGTCATCTTAATATAACAATACAATAGTATAAATACACAATTAAATATCTTATGTCTGATACCCAAGCAAATAGTTAGGCAATAGATAAAGTCAAAACTTAAAAAAAGATGAAGAAAATTTTAATAAATTGCCAGAGATTTAAAATTATCCAGGACATTTTTAAAAAGCATAGGGCACCAGTGCCAAAAAATGTCCTTCATAAAAACATGAACATTAAAAACCAAATTCTATTATAGGAACCTTAACCTGTTTTAAATGTGATTAAATGCCTGAGATGTGATAAAATACCAACTTTAAATAGACCATAGTCCGTCACAAGTGCAATGTTTCCCTGATAAAATCAGTGCAGACACCACGCCATCTCTACACAGTCATGTGAACTGACTAACTGATTGAAGGTGTCCGTCTTCTCTTGACATCAGTGTCTACCAGAGACGTGGCCGAAAGGTCCATTCCATCTTTTTCTTTTTCAGGCTCAGCAAACGGGAAAATTTCCCTGGTCATCCGTGTCAGGAGACATGGCATCTCCTTCTTCCCACCCAGAACTGGGCCTCTAGCCTGGAAGTTGTAGGCCACACTGTGGGCCAGACGGGTCATGAGACGTGTCAGCTCCATCTCACGGTTTCCTTCTTTTTCCAATAACGTGCAGAATGTCTGGAGGAATACGGAACCCAGTGGGTGCATGAAGGCTCCATATCCTAGGAGGTTAAAGAATCAAAACCATGAGTTTTTAGCTAAAAGGCTAACCACAGCCAACCATATGATACGACCATGCCTATTTTACATAAATGTAATTATCATTAGCTCTTAAAACATTCAGCAGAATTTGGGGATTTTTCTTTTCTTTTCTTGTTCCTTGAGATGTCCACATGTCCAGAGTCCTGAGATAAGAATGATAGGATTCTCATCAAAGATTTGCCAAAAATGATCACCAGGCGGGTTAACTAACTGGTTTATAGTGAACAAAGGTTGAGACTGAAAGTCTTATCACAGTGTAAATTTAAGAGCGTAGGGTGTAATCTCCAACCAGCCATGGGTATTGATGCCAGTTAGATACATGTCAGGAATGTCACCTGTTTAAGTACATTTCAGTTCAGTTTAAGTCTGTGTGGATGGTTGTATACTGGTATACAGGTACTGGATACACACAACTCATTTAATTGGTCCATAGAGAAAATCTGTGATGTGAGTTTTCAAGCTTGTCTGCTTACTGCACAAAAACAGGGAACGAATAGAAATAATTATTTACAGGATCCAAGTTAAGGTTTTCATGGGCCAAATTGGATACAAGAAGCAGCATTGGAACAGCATCTGCAAAGTCCGTGAAAGCTCGAAGCTCCTCTAATTTTCTCTACGGACTTTGGTCTGTGAGCTAAAATCACTGATTTTCTCTATGGACTTTGGTCTGTGAGCTAAAATCACTGATTTTCTCTATGGACTTTGGTCTGTGAGCTAAAATCACTGATTTTCTCTATGGACTTTGGTCTGTGAGCTAAAATCACTGATTTTCTCTATGGACTTTGGTCTGTGAGCTAAAATCACTGATTTTCTCTATGGACTTTGGTCTGTGAGCTAAAATCACTGATTTTCTCTATGGACTTTGGTCTGTGAGCTAAAATCACTGATTTTCTCTATGGACTTTGGTCTGTGAGCTAAAATCACTGATTTTCTCTATGGACTTTGGTCTGAGCTAAAATCACTGATTTTCTCTATGGACTTTGGTCTGAGCTAAAATCACTGATTTTCTCTATGGACTTTGGTCTGTTCGGGAGTGAGTGGTTCCATGTGCTCACCTGGTGCAGTTGCATACATCACAGCTGTGTCTACAGGAACATCCAGCTGCTGAGAGAAGCTGCTCCCTTCTCCGTCCACCGAGTCAATTTCTACACCATCATCCAATTTGTATCCTCGACAGGCCTGTAGGGACAAAAGACGTCAGTGAGACAAACACATGATAATCTGGAGAAAGAATCACCTGACCCACAGCTTTGGACCGAGTCGTCAACCCAAACACACCTGTATGAGGAAAAATTTGACCTTGTTCTGCATGACCTGGTTGTCAAAGCACGAGAAGATTTGGGACAGCCAGACCACATTCCCATCAGCCCCAAATATGCAGCCTTCTTCACCGTGAGAGGACAGGACACACAGAAAACAGTCCTGCACTGGACGCTTGCTCTCTGCACAGACATCAAACAGTTAGTGGACCACATGAAGACGGTCCAATGGGAAACCTGAAGCCGGACATTGTCCACGCTTGACATTATAAAGATTGACATGATCTTTCTGTTGCTGTCTTGCTTCTATGTCTTAAACAACTCTATTCTCTAAGTCTCAGTCTCTTCTCTTCTATCTTTGTCTGTCCCGAAGTATCCTGTCTGTTTCCCTGCTCCCTGTTTTCAAAACCTGCTCTTTGCTTGTGTTTTTGTCTCTTGTCTTGTCATTACATATGTGTCTCTCAGACTCTGCATTCCTCTTTCTTTGTCTCTAATTGTCTGACTCTGACTCAAAGTTTGCTTATTCTCTGTCTCCGTGTTTAAGACAATGTGTAACACTGTCCAACCCTCACTTGGTGTCTTTGTTTGTCTCTCTGTCTTCGTCCTTATGCGTTACCTTTCTGAAATAGCTGGTATATCTCATCAGCACACAGGTCGATGTGGATGTCCACCTTGAAGCCTCGTTTACTTAATGTCATGTGGAGTTTCTTTGCGTCTTTTCTAGCTCCCGGTCTAGGTCCCAGATTTACGCCATAATCAAATTTTTCCATAGAGATGACCAACGCCCGGTTGCACTGTTCATCCATGACTGCAGCACGTCCCCATGGCATGTCTTCAGCGTCCTCTGGTCTCTCTGAGCTGCTGTGACTGTTTCTGTCTCTTGTTAAATGTCTACACCCTCTCTCTCTCTCTGACTACTCTCTGTCACCTGCACCTTTTCCCAGCAGAGCTTTGAACAGACGCTTCACACCTTTATAGACCATATATGGTACTTCCTGCACGGTAACCGCTGCAGATGTCATAAGTGGGTTCAACCAAAGTTACATAACCTCCATAAACCCTCTGCAATAGCAGCAATAGCACCATCTCTTCAGTCAGTGCCGCCATAAAAAAACTGTTAAAAAATCAGAATGAAAGAGAAAGCACAAATTTGTTTTTAGGGAATCGACCTGACATCATGCTGATAATGGCAGGAATTTCCACGGGTGCAGGAATTTCCTTAAAAACTACACTGTGGAAATGTATCATTATATTTTCTTTTGTTTGCAAGTGTCTTGATTTTTTTTTCTAATTTTAAATGGACATTAGTGGAAAAAAACAGTGAAAAAATGCTGTTAGTTAACAAGCAGAAGCAAAACAAGAAAAAGCAAAGACAGGTGGGGATATTTTGCAGTAACATTTTATTTTAAGTTTCCCAATTAATGTTTTATGAGCAGTGTTTCAGCTAAACTAACTTGTTCTTAGTTTCAATTCAATCAGAACTGCTTTAATTTTAGTTTTGTGAAAATAAGTTAACCAAATTTAAACTGACAAATAAAAAATCCAGTCAAATAGCCAGAGGCATCAGAACTCAGTGAATATTTATTAAACACATGAAAGAATTCAGAAAACAGACAAACCCTTAATGTTAGCTGGTGAAAATAGAGGTTCCTATACAAGCACCCTGTGGCACACCTTCACTATGGAACAAGCAAATTCTGTGAAAAGACTTTAAAAAAGTGAGGTTTAAAATGATGTATCCATGAAGTCAAATATTGACCAGTTCTATCCTTTTTATACCAAATATAAATTGCGATACATCTATAAAAGAGTTAGAAAAATATATTTACAGCAGAGGAAAGAGAGGTACGAAGAAGATAACTGCTCTTCACATCTGTCCTCACATCATGTCAAATTAGTACAAAAGTCTGTCCTGGTACAAATGTCAAAACATGTCCCTCCAACAGAAGACATATCACTAAACGAGGAGGACAGTGATTCAGCAGCTGGGTCCAGAATGGTCCTCAGGATGATGTGCATGTCCACAGCTCATTGAAGGTCAGCAAGGACCAGTGTGATCCGTTTCTTTGGCCTGAGTACGAAGGACGCAGTAAAAGGTTTCATTGCTGCTGATGAGTTAAATCCAATCATTGCTGCTTTACTGTGAAATCAAATTATAAAATGGCAACAAAACCTTCAAGTGACAATCAGTGATAACATGGCGACAGCAGCTTTGAATAAATTAACAAATGTGCTAAGAACTGTAAAAACAATGAAGTTGATTTTTCCTATGTGACAACCAAAATCTTTGATGTGGCAGCGGGTCAGAGGTCATTAATTCAGGAGACATTCCCCAATGTAGTGGGTCAGAAGATGTCAGCGGAAGACAGGGTCTTAGGGGCTTTCTGCTGCAGCAGGTCAGAGGACGTCAGCTGAGCTGTCCGTGTCTCCAAGTGTCCTCAAGACAGACTGGTCCGACGGGAGTGTGGACTCATTCATCCTTAAACCAGCTCTGCTGTAGCTCTAGTATTGGATCTCAGTACGTACTCGGATTTGAACCTCGTGCAGGTCCAATGTGTCTTATTCCAGACAGGTCACCAGGGTTAAACCCAGGTCTGAACATCAGCAGCAGTCTGTGCAGGCGCTCACAGGTGATTGGTTCTTCTGAGTGAGAACGGCTGCGACTGTGTTAGGGCACCGTGAGAACTGAGAGGCGGCATGAAGAAAGGCTGAGTCATCAGAAGAGGAGGGGGGGGAGGAAGAGGTGAACTGGTGGATGATGATGCAAGTGGGGAGGGTGTGGGAGTGTCAGAAGAAGTGGAGGACGGTGTGGATGGCCCTGAGGTGGCGCTGCTGCGGTTCAGAGAGAGTGGTGGTCTGTGGGGCTTGGTGGTGAGGGGCAGCGGCTGCAGCTGCTCACCATAGGGCGAGTGGGTGTGATCGGTGTAGGTTGGTGCCGGTGCAGCAGGTGAGGCCAGTGCAGTGGTGGGTGTAGCTGGAGAGTCCAGTGAAGAGGCGGGGCTGGCCTGGGACAGGTGGGTGTGGGTCAGGTGTGAGGCAGTGTGGGCACGACTGTTGTGGGCGTGAGCAGTCTGTGGGGGAGGGGCAGTGAGCAGGGTTTGAGAGTGGGTGCGTGGTGTTGTCTCAGGTGCGCCCGGGGCGCAGGGTCTCTTGAGCTGTGGGGACAAGTCCTCTGGAGAAGTGTCAGCTGCAGGATCTGAACAAAGAACATTCTGGTCAGTGAATGGCACAAGGCAAATATTCAAAGAAGGGTGGAACCTGAAGGTGATACATTTGGCAGATACATCAATTTCAGGTAAACCTAATTCAGGGGAGGGTGCTCTTAGGACAGCTTGAAGTTGAGTTCCAACA
Organism: Cynoglossus semilaevis; assembly: GCF_000523025.1. Classification (NCBI taxonomy): domain Eukaryota; kingdom Metazoa; phylum Chordata; class Actinopteri; order Pleuronectiformes; family Cynoglossidae; genus Cynoglossus; species Cynoglossus semilaevis. The sequence goes on from NC_024320.1 coordinate 5,617,943, forward strand.
CTGCCCATCAGTGATGCTGAATGTTTTTACTGTGAAGGTGAATAGTTCTGCTGAATAGAACAGGGTCAGTTTATTTGTTTTGTTTGTGGTGGTGTAGCCTGACATGTGTATGAAAATGTCTGGTATCTAGACGGCACTCTTCTTTGTTCCACCCAGGACTAGAACTTTAGTGGACTTACCTTCCATCTCAGACACACTCTTTGGCCTCTTCCTCTTCTTCTTTTTACCCTGAGAGGAATTAATTATAACAAAAGAGTTAGCCTTTACCCCCTGGTATCAGCTGATGATACCGTGACATTCATGTGAGAACGACGCTCCGTATACTCACGTAGTTTTCCCTGGCAGACCATGTAGGGTAAAGTTTGGAGTGCAGGAGTCTCTCTTTACGAGCCAGTTCGTAATATTTAGCCTGTTCGTCCTTCGACAGGGAGTGCCACTGCACACAAAACATGGTCATTACACATCACACACAAAGAAACAAACAAATTCTGCTCTTATTATAATATTCTGCTTATTATTATAGTAGTATTTCTATAGATATACTTTTGGTAAAACAACAGAAAACAGTGAACAAAGATATATGGTAGAAATAGGGAAAAATAAAACTAATATATGAATTATAGTTTGAAAAAAGCAAAATGTTGGGACAAAGACGGCAAATCTTTTTTTATTTTACCTCAGAAATTTCCCTTGAAATAATTTAAGATTTTATAATAGAGCTGTCACTCACCCGTTGTCCCAGTATCTGGTTGATGGTGGCGCTCTCCTTCACTTTACACTGAGCCACCACCTTGGGTCTTTCCTCCCTCATGTATAACATGAAAGCGTTAAGTGGTTTCTTGACGTAGTTCTTCTTCTCCTCTTCCTTCTCCTGGGCCTCGTCAATGGTTGACCTCCTGCAGGGAGACACACACCAATGTTGGTCTTCTGTCTCTGGTCTGTTCTGAGAACCTTCTATAGCCAAGACCACAGAGTCTGCAGTCTTTCTGAGTCTCTTACCCTGGTTGGCCGCTGCAGCCGGGCTCCTGCTTCACAGCTGTAGGGACGATGGCCGGGTGAGGAATGGACGACTGAGGGGTGGACACCAAACGTGGGGAGAAACTGCTGGACATAAGACTGGGGACAGGACAGATGATTACTTTTTATGTGGTGTGCTCTATGTCACTGGAAACAAAACACAAGAGCCCTAGAGCAGGGGTCTCTTATCTCATTTTAATAAATTCTCTTTCTACTGAATTTCCTTCAGGTCTGTGTCATAAAACTCCCAATGATGAAATATTTCAGGAAGACTGGACCATCACTTTGGATTATCTACCACAAACATCTCTGGCTACGACCACTAAGGTCCACACCACACAGCACTGTCCTCCCATGTTTCTAGAAAACCAGAAGTAAACTGCTATGACGCAGACTTACCCTGACAAAGCCACAGGTGAGAACCCGCCTGGGAGTGGATACATGGACTGTCCTTGCCTAAGGACACAGAGACAAACACTTGTCATGTCCCCACACCATCAACACCGAGGAATTCCATCAAACTGACAGTGTGTGTGTGTGTGTGTGTGTTTGTGTTTGACTCACAGCCAGCCAAGTGGGTGGGGAATCTGAGTCATGCCTCCAGGAGACACGGGGTAACAGGTAGTGGGGAGAGTCCTGGACACACCTGCTGTACAGGTGAGATTCACACAGAAACATGTCACACGGTGGACTTACCCTGTCACTTCTAATCTGCAGATTAAAGCTAGTGCTTTTAATCTGAAATACACGTGCAGCCTGAGTGTTTATCTGAAAATGTAACATGAACCAAACTGATGCATTTGTTTGTGTTAGTCTGTGTCTGAAGGACAGTAGGAAAGTAACCTGTGTCTGGAGAGAAGCCAGGGGAGGGTCTCTGAGGGGAAAAGGCCTCCGGACTGTAGGAGAGCAGAGGGTGAAGAGGAGCCATGTGGGGGCGCTGCACCACAGGGACACTGTTAGACTGTCAACGTGAACAAAAAGACAACGATGTGGTTATTTTAGCTACAGTTCTGCCACCTGTCCACCAGATGGCAGGATTACCCAATGGATCTCAAACTCCTCCAAAACCAGAATACTGCGTAGTGAGTACTACTGAGTAGAATATTAAAGAAATGTAGTTTGGAAATGATATAATTCTGATGTCTGTTTTAACATCAAACACAGACGTCGGTCAGAAATGATCAATTATATTCCTGGTTACTTTAAAATAAATACAATAAAGGTTTCAAGCTCCAGACTCTCATGACCCTCGCTTTCCAAAAACAGGTTCAACCTAAGACGATACCTGAAGAACTCTGATGTTTAACACATTACCATTAATTAAGACATTTCAAGTATTACTTAACAGCAAAGTAAAAAACAAATTAATGAAATGTTGTATTTTCTTTTGAACATCTGAATTAAAACATCTGAAATTAATTCGGAATTATTCGATACTTTGCACACCACCAGTCAACACTGTCATCCTGTGTACCTGTCCTTTCACTCATGTGAGGACAGTGTGTGCGTTCTTGGTACAACTATACTTGTGGGGACATTTCACAGGTCCCCACTGAGAGACAGGCAATTGGAATCATCATTAGATTAGTGAAGCACTAACAAAAGACAAAAAACAGTGTGTGTGTGTGTGCGTATAGTCATCCTGACCAGTTGTGTAGGAGTAGCAGAGTCTCTGATGGCTGATCTTCCAGGCACGTCGAGTACAGGCCACTGAAAGGGCAGGTACTGTGAAGAGAAAATCAACCACAAATAAAACACACACCCTCGACAGAATCTACAGAGTTTGCTCTTTTCAAGCACCTCTGAGGTCAATCTTCAGGAATTTAGCAGTCACAACATTTTTGGAAATGCGGACATTGCAGGGAAAAGGCTGAAGTATCATGATAATATATATTAATAGTATAATTTGGAGAAGTTTGGCAGGCCGGAGTAAAATGCCAAATGAGCCACATCCGGCCCTCGGACCGTAGTTTGCCCAGGTCTGGTTTAAGGTCATTGTTTAATAGTCCAGTGACTGTGAATGGAAACTCACCCAGGGCTGTAACACAAAATGATGAACACATGTTGGATATGATAAGTGAAAGTTCATTAACAGTATAATGGGTTTTTAACACTGACAGACGTATTGGCAAAGTCATCAATCACAAACATTGCTGACAGATTATTAAATGTTAAAACTAAAATTGTCTGTTCCAGCTGCAGGCTTTGATAACTTTTATTTATTTATCGTAAAAAGTCAACCATCCAGTCAGACCAGTGCAAAGAGAGGCAGCGACTCATTGAATTTATAACATGAGCAAACATTGCCCTGTCGATATGTTGGTCTTCAGCACAAGTCCCAGACAATCAACTAGTCAGACTCACTTCATACTAGGATGTATAACTGTACAACCCCCTCCTCCCCCCCATACAAAAAGACTGACGATCAAACCAGCAACCATTACATTTGAAAACATAAATCTAAACGTATAACCAACGATGGTGGTGTGACGTCACCATCGTTGACGCTGCTTCAACTTCTTGGTTGACCATCAAGAGCAACAGATGGTCATATTATAAAGATCCTGCATTCTCTGCTGCCTGAGTCCAATAAACAGCACAGTTTCACTGTTGCTGCACTTCAGTGATAAAAAAAAAACATTCATATGAAACCAGAGTTCAAATTCATTCACTTCAACTTCCTCAAACTGAGCAAACCTGGCCCCAGTTCCTCAGTTTAAAAAAAAAGGGAAAAAAAGTTGACATGACGGTCATCCGATAGTCATCTGATTCAGCTAACACATGTGCGCGCGCACACACACACAGACACACAGAGCTCCTCAGAAACACAAACAGAGCTTAATCTCGTCCCACATTCAGAGGCCTGAGGAAGCTGAGGCTCAGAGCACTAACTGGATCCAGCTGTTGGAAATATCAGGAAAATCAATACGCACACACACACAAAAAATGACTACACACCAGCATGCAGTTTTATTCATGGTTTGGTGACGATCGTGTGATTAAATTAACACAAAGGCTGTAAAAGTGTGAGACGTGTACCAAGTACCAGAGGTATGAGTTCGGCACCTAAATGAACGGACTCAGCAGTTCACCCACTTAAAATGACTCCACTTTCAACTGGCTGCTCTGGTCACAATCTGACGCCACGACAACTATTTTTATTTTCTGGGGTTTTTTTGGGGCAACAACAAAAACATTTACCCCGGTGCGTAGTAAGGCTCACTTCACAATCTGAGCTGAACAGTTTAATCTGTCGGTGGAAGGAGGATGGAGCAGTTCTGTATTCTGGGTAAGGAGAAACAGTAGAAAACTGGTGCTGGTCATTTTTATCTGCATGTAGGAAACTACAGGCTGGCCCAATCCTGGTTATCGCTTACCTGATAAATTCCATCTTAAATTCTTTCACTCAGCCTCATATGATAGCGAGTTAAGGATCTAACATGGCATCAGGAAACAATCACTGCAGCCCATGATGAGTGAAGCAGGGGATAAAACACAGGCACGCTGTCATCTAATGGAATTTAGGTTCGACTTAGTATCGGCAAGTGACAGAAAAATATCAGACGCAATAATTGGACCAAAATTTGCAATCAGTGCGTCTGTAGAGATCAGTCTGATGTCAATGAGGAGAGGGTAGTTTGTTAATTCTAATGAGGTGTAACGATGCCCCCTGTGGAGCCATGCATTAGGACTATTCAGACTCCTAATGACAACAATGGGCTCTAAAGAGGGAGGAGGAGTCTGTTTGTTACTGCCTGTGTGTGTGTGTGTGTGTGTGTGTGTCTATCACAAAGCTGTGGAATGCAGGTGTTTGTGGGAGTGGGTTTATGGGATTAGTCTAGGGTTTTTAATCCACAGAGGAAACACTTATAAAAACAAACCAGAGGAGGAAAGAGAAACATAATGCCTGTGTTTTCCAGAGAGGGCGCTCTTTTCAGCCAGACAAGTTAACACAAGTCACGTACTTATTGTTTAAAAACACAGTTTCTGTGTTTTTTCCCCCCGACTGGTAGTCAGGTGACAAATGTGTCATTAATGTTGAAGTTAGAAAAACAACGTGTGTGTGCACGTAGGTTTTTTTACTATAAATGATTAACTGTCAACAGTTTATTACCTGATTCAACAGCAGGGAGAAAAACAGCAGAAATCTAAACCACCATGTGTATTTTACACATGATATTTCAGCCTGTCAGTGATGATCAGATCTCATTCCTGACAGACTGTGTCCAGGCCTGTCCAACACACACACACACACACACACACACACAGAGATAGTTCCCAGACAAAGTCTTACTCCTGAGTGACTACTATTTCAATCTACTGGACACCAATTCCATGGTTTCACATATTTCGTTTCCATTGTTAATCCATGAGTGCTTATCCCACTTATGTAAACTCCTGTATACTCTTTAGACTTTAAAACTACGTTTCTGACAAAGTCAGAGTTTTTTTTTTTTGACAAAATGACTGTTTTCACTGCTGAGCTTAAACTGAAATTCCAACTTGATTAAACTCTGATTTCTGGTCAGAGCAGAAAAGAAGTAGGTGTAGCAGCAAGTCATTAGCATAATAAGCAGGATTATTAGTCCTTACATTTGCGTTAAACCAACAACCTAGACTCCAGATAAGAATATATGTCCTGTATCATTGCTACAATATTGACTGTGACATCTGACATGAAGTGACTTTTGATTACATTATTTCATGAGCTTGGATTTAACTTCAACTCTCACACACATGCACAAAAATATTTCATAGATTTTCATCTATGAATGACTTTATATGTGAAGTTCAGGGTCAAAACGTAGGCACTATTTAACCCTACGTCCGATTCAACTCCCTTTTGACCCAACATTTAAAAGGCAATGTGATGCTTTTACTCTGATCTGGAAAAAAAAATTTCGCTTCATTTGGGTTCTTAACTATAAAACCTAAAAAACCTTCCCTTGTGGGGTTTTGCACCACAACTTTTGTATGAATACTCTGGATCCAGCCAAGAAGACAGTATAACGATTGTTGACCTTGCTTGACTGCAAACTCACTTCAGCACATTCTGCTTTAACAGGCAGCCAGCCAGGTAGTAAAAGCTCTGAGTATCTCATAAAAAAGGATGTCACATAAAATCCATTCAAACTTGATTGTAGGAAAAAAGGAAACGCCCTAATTCTGATCACAGCTGTTTATGGAGGATAAAGTAGACCTGCAGTTTTTAAGTATTGCTGAATTTTTAAAAAATAATTTCTTAAAAAATTGGTGAAACAAACTTTGTTTTCAAACCATTACATATCTTCTCATCACAGAACGTTTTTCTTACTTTAAGACTCATTTCGGCTTCAACAACAGACAAAGGCAAATGAATACAGAAGTAAACATTCCTCTACCAATCTACTGAAACAAATAATAAACAACCAGCCATAGACCACCCCATGATTAAATGTAATTTCACAATGGGGCACTTTTAACAAACTTGTTAGTAGAGATGCATCAAGTTCAAAAACTTGATTCAGTCACACGTTGTTTCTTCAACAATTTTTAGAATTTAGTGCCGACTGAAATGGTTCCTGTACACTCAACTCATTGACCAATACAACCTTGTTCAATGGGTCTGCACAACAAAGGAAAGTATCTGCAGTTTATGATATTTCCAAGTGACTTAAAGAACTTGAAACAATGCCTGACTTCTGTTTTCCCCACGTAAAAAAGTCCAATAATTACAAAACTAAACACAATCCAAGAGCAAACATTAATAACAATAAGTTCAGTGAGTGATTTGAGAAAACAAGACGGATTTGAACTGACAACCCATGCAGGAACAGAGTGATGGTTCCTGAGCATTAATAGTAATTTTCTGACAAACAAAATCATGTCTGCCTTGTCAACCTGATGGACACGCAAAACTGAAAATATGTGTACTAATATGTGTACTAATATGTGTACACTGTTCAGGGTTGATCATGTTGAACACCTAATTCTGATCTCTGGTCTGGTCGGTGCGTCTATATTTCTAAGCAATACAACAAGGCAAATCTATCTGTTGGATAAAAATCCTGATGCTGGAATGTAATTTTAGCGTCACTTACCATTTGTGGTCCATTGGCGAAGTAAGGATTACAGAGGTTCCCCAGGTCTGGGAACATGAAGAAGGGATATCCAACATACGGTGGTTGGAAGAGACTGCCATCCTGCTGCCTCCTCAGAGCTGACACACACACAAACCCAGCAACAAGTGTGTTAGTCTGAAGCTGATGTATAGGAAAATTGGAATAGCGATTCAACAATACAACTAGACCAATAAATTAATAGAATTACATTCTTCAAACAGCTGACTGTGTCTGGCCCGGTTCTCCAGGTCCAAACGGGGCTTGGGTCGCCGGTCTGCCTGTAAGGATGTAGAGAAACAGTCAAATATTAAAAATATATTCCGCTGAGCATTGTAAATTTATAACAGAAATAACCTCAGCTCTTTGACCAGACCCATGTCTTTTTTTAAACATGTATTTTGCCATTCTACTGCTGGACAGGATAAGCTGTCAATCAAATACAGTGTTGGCTTCTGTTTTTCTAGATTTTTTTTCTAGTGTGGGTTTCCCCAAAATGTACTCAAATGTCTTTTTTCATGATTACAAGAATTGAAAAAGTGGATACGATTTCCATCAAAGGGTGAGAATTGACAAACTGTCTGAAAACAATCTTCACAACTGAAAATACAGTTCCACTGTTCACATGAGAGAATAACTAAAAATGAATTCATAATCTGACTTAATTGACATGCATGTGTGTTGGTGACTTAACTGGAAATAAGAATCCACCTCAGATGTAAACAAACTCACATCTTTGTTCTTAAACATCATATCCTAAGTTATTTGAAAACCAAGAGATTGACAATAAAAACATTAATCAATGTCATGTTTACACTACAATATAAAGATGGTGCAAATAATATGAATTTTTCAGTTTTTCTGATTTCGTGTTTACAGTACATGACCAATTTATTTCCACCAGGCTTACATTCTCATTGATTTTGTCCATGTAAAATAATTAATAATTCCTAAATGTCAGAAATACAATGTAATACAATTTATCATTTCCATTCGACAAAAATACATTTTGGTGAGAGGGTATTATATTATACTATTTATATTGAATATTAATCAAACTTGCCGATACATCTATCAAAAAAGCTAAATAAAAAAATGTTAATAACGATAAATAACGTGTTGTATTTGAACTAAGCAATGTAAGCTTTCGAACTACAACTTAAATAAACAATTGTCATTGACATTTAAAGTTATCTTTGCATGGATAAGTCAACTACAGTATTTGATTAATCGAAGTTACAAAAAGTCAGTGAACGCACCTCTGAGTCGGAGCTGCTGATGGTCTCCGACTCGTTGACTAGGGAGGACTTGACATCGTCCAGATCTCTGTGAGCCGAGACGCTCCTTTTCTCTTCCTCCTGCTCCCCTTCATCCTGGAAAGGGATGAGCTCGTCGTTCGCTCCCAAGTCTTCGCCGCTCAGCTGTGGCATCTTTATGCTGTTAGCCGCTAACTGCTAACAACTTACTCCCAACTTTACTTGGTTAAAAACAATAAAAACCTTTAAACGAATTTATATAAAAAGCCAATACTACGCTAACTACGCTTCGAAACCATCACAGCAAATTTGGGTGCTACGTTAAAACATCGTTCTTGTCTTCTTTTGGCGATAAAAGTGTAAAAACAACAGCGGGTGTGCAGCTACAGTTAGCTGAATGGCTATCCGTCCGACGCGTTTACGGTCTCTTCACAAACACTTTTCTAGCCTCGTAAAATTCCTAAGGTGTGGAAAGGCTCCCGTTGCAGACCGACTCTCCGAAGACGACAGTAATAAAAAATACAAGTTGGTGCACCAAACTGCCGTTAAATTATCTTAACTGTTTCGCAAAGGTCGATTACAACTTGAGTTGCTTTGAAAAAAACGAAATAAAACAAAAACCGAAGTAAAAAAGTTTTGCCTCGAGCGACTGAGTTTCTCCACGGGACAAAAAGAAATAATCCAAGTTTGATTCCAGGATAATCCCTACATCGTTA
>NC_024320.1:5627177-5629439 GCF_000523025.1 Cynoglossus semilaevis
CAACCTCTGCTCAGTCTGGAAGTTTTTTTTCTTCTTCTCTTTAGGACAGTTGGAGAATGGAGGAGGTGGAGGCGAAGGAGGAGCAGAAGGAGGAGGTGATGATAGTGGACGACGAGGAGGAGGTTCTTCTCGGATCCGGATTCTCGATCAGCGGGAAACAGCGCCCCTCACAGGAGAAATTCAGAGTGCCTGAACAACAGGTTGCTGCCTGTAGTTTCTTCGGACAAGATACAAAGAGAAGCAACGTTGAGAAGAGTTCACCAATATAAACAGTACATACATACAGTACAGTACAGAGAAATGCGTTTTGCTGAAGAAACAAAATAAAACGGGTAAAACATTAAACAATATATTTGCTGAACACACCGCATCGCTGCTCAAATTATGTTTTAATCCTTGGTTGACCCCCTCAGAAATTATTAATCCATTGCTGCCTTCATTACTAATGTGAAATGCGTTATTAAGAGCCCATAGCAACTGTGATTCATTGAATTCCAGTATATATGAATCCATGGGTCTGTGAGTTAAATTCACTGATTTTCTTTATAAACTTTGGTCTGTGAGGTAAAATTACTCACGTTCTTTATTTACTTTTTACGAAGTAAGAAACAGGGCCGTTTATTAGGTTCAGTTTCCTGTTGGAAAAAGCTGTGGGATTAAGCCACAAACATATCGTAGACTTACGTTGCATGACATGCATACACACACACACACACTAATGTTTTGCAATTAAATAGTGGGTTCCCTGTGGAGAGAAACCTGGTGGTAATTAGTGCCCACAGCGTGGTAACCCTCCCTCTGTGTCTTTGTTTGTTTTCTCCTCTTTTTCAGGTTGCTCTGAACCCTCTCTTTGTTCAGCCTTGCCTCCCAGACAGTAACACTATTATACCAGTAATGTTTCGAGCACTGACATGTGTATGAAAGAAGTACCTATAAAACAAAAGCTTTTCTATGCTTTTTTTAAGTCAAGGCCTTCAGGCCAGTTTTCAGGAAAAATGCTGTAACACTTACTAAAGCCTCATGGTTAAACACTGGCGTCTGTATTATTGCCGTAGCCTACGAATCATAATGAACACTTTTCAGTTGGTGTAGATTTTGTGACCTGGACATGGTGATCTTTTTGCATTGTTTTATAAACTATAAACATACTGCTAAGTATGACAATGACTGCTGTTTCACCACAAATGTTTTCAAAAGAATAAAAATGGACCAGCAGCCAAACACCTCATCTTCAGTGACAACCTTATCAACGTTATCCTCTGAAGACACACAATCATTTGTAGCAGCCAATCAGAACACATTAAAGTACTACACAACATGTACAAAATTCAGTATGAAACAAAATTATGTAAAACGCACATTCCTTCTTCAACTCTCTTTATGAAGCCAATAAATTCAATCATGCTTTTGTTTGTTTTTTATGTCCATGTTGTGCAAGAAGAAAATCAGATTTCTCAGAGATCTGTTCCGACTCTGGGAACTTCTGGGGAAGGGTAACTGTTGGTCAACAGAGCTGACAGGTGGGCCAGACGTTAGGCCCATTATTGTTTCATGTTTTGAGTCCTTCAATTATAATCTGTATGTAGGAATTACAGTGTTTCATTAATGTTCACTGGAGCTTTTAGCTATGAATGTGTGGAGGTGGGCGGGGCTCAACAGTAGTCCAGGTTACAAAAGGGGGTGGAGGGTCACAGGGAACCACTGCTTTGAATAATGTTAGTTAAAATTCTCACAGTGAGATCACAGAGAGAATGCAGTTTTTTGGTGAACACAGAACATAAGGTTCTTTTAGTTTAAATCCGTTCTGTGGACAAATTTAATTAAAAATCAGTTGTAGCGTATGAATGAAAGTCCTGCTCCACCCACAGGCAGGCTGTGACGTTATTGGTGAAACAAAAGAAAAGACAAACTGAAGCTGAAACAAATATTGCAGTCCAGCAGCTGCAGCTGCTGTGCACATCAGCAGGAGGTGGATTAGACTCTGGGTTTGGCTCAGGTCCAGACAGAGAAGATCCTCTTCGCTGAAAGTGATCCAGGACTGTGGGCTGGAGGAGTGGGGGGTGGTGAGGAGGGAGGGAGGGAGTGAGGGAGGGCTGGGGGTGTGTGGAAGAAGGCTGCATACCTTTGCTCATTCGTAACCCCCAAAAATCTGCCTCTGACTGTAAAGACTGTCAGCATGTGTCGCTCACCTCCACCGTCAGCCTGTCGTTTTCCAAGAAAACACATGTGCTACATGTCTGTGAGTATGTGAGTGTGTCTGTG
>NC_024320.1:5629476-5635347 GCF_000523025.1 Cynoglossus semilaevis
TCTGTGAGTGTCTGTGAGTAGTGTCTGTGAGTATGTGAGTGTGTCTGTGAGTGTGTCTGTGAGTATGTGAGTGTGTCTGTGTGTGTCTGTGAGTATGTGAGTGTGTCTGTGTGTGTCCCAGAGACTGTAGATGGAGAGGAAATCCCTCTTTTGTTTCCAAGGAAGCCAAGTGTGTGTTTAATGGAGGGTGAACATGTGCCTTAGTCTGACAGCTGTGAGGAGAGGGGAGAAGGAGGGAGGTTAGAGGGGGGAGTACGGCCCAGATGTTGTAATAACCTTGGTTTTTTATGCAGCTGCATCTGAAATACTTCCTTGTTAAAGTAAAAAAACACAGTATGTTGTTGTTGTTGTGTACTGTACATATACCAGCAGTGCAGTTGTCGACTGTGTTCCTCATTCTGTTTGAGTGGAGCAGCGGAGTTAAAAGTTAAAGAAGCTACAAACCTTGAAACAAACTAGACGACCTAAATAATTATATATTTTATTTTATGTCAAATGTGACCTGAAAAAAAAAAACAAGGCAGTGTTGGTGGTCTGTGGTCTCTAAAACAACCTCCTCCAGGCTCTACCTCCACATCACTGTTGAGAGATAAGATCATCATCTTCTTCATCATCATCAGACACAGCAGAGTTTCATGAAACCTTCTGCCTCAGTGAGGCTGACGGCTAAACCAAATAAAAAGCCAAACTATTCTGCTTTGGAAAATGTGGTTTTATATTTACTTTATTTACTGTATTCCACACATTCTCACAACTACTGCTAATCAGAAACTCTAATACTGATACTTTAGCTTTATTGAATCTATGTTTCTACTTACGCTGAACTGAATACTTACATTTCCCGTAATGGTTAATAGGTCTCACCTCACAAAAACTGTCAGTGAGCATGAACTGTTGACATTTCCGCAGAAATTATTTTCTATTCTATTCAGATAAAAAAAATATTTCTCTGAGACAACCCAGAGGACAAAGAGCAGAGCGTTGAGGGGGAAAAATGAATTAAAAAATTAAAATTAGAATATGGAAGAAGTCAGATTAGTTGTTTATAAAATGGGTTTTCATTTGAAGTCCAGTCCTTTTTCTTTATTCAAGTCAAAACTCTTGGGATCAGTTCATGTTCTGGAGAATAACATCAAAGTGTGTTGTTGTTTTGTTTGGATGTCAAAAAACCTTTAAGCTTGTAACATTTCTGAGACACCATCAGTCATTTTACACAACTGGGTCACAGCAGTTGTTGATCCACCATTAGATTCACACGTGCTGTTTTGTCTTGTTAATAAGCAGCAGTAGACCAGCAGCCCTTTGTCCCATGAGCCTGACACTATTTTTAGTATTATGGTGTGGGTTTTACAAACTTCATTTTCCCCGGTGGAAAATGCAGTGTAGCTGAGATAAAGTGACAAACGTTCACAAGTTCATGTTCATGTTAATGTTAATGTGAGCAGCACTTTAAAGAGGAGACAAAATAAGGAAACTGTGTGCCGTTTTAGTGTTAATCCAATTCTCCAGTGTTCCACTACTTGTTGACACACACACACACACACACACAGTCTGGCCGATGATCCTGTTAGTAAATGAAAGGCTGATTGATGGACTGTAGCTCAGGAGCAAATTACCCCCCTGGGGTTTTAACAACCCAGACACCTCCCCCAGCCCTCTGCCTAAACATCCAACCCCCTCAGTCAATCCCCAGCCACCCACCACCGCAGCCAGCACTCCAGCCATCCGCCGGGATTTCACCCCCATCGTCCTTCTATCTTGTCCACTATCTGCTCCGTCTGTCACAGGTGACACTAACGCTCTCCCTCTCACTCACTCACTCACTCACCCCGGTGTGTGTTTCCTCAAACAAGTGTCCATGTTAACCGTCTTCGTTGTTGACTTCAGGTCTAAACACCAGCACTGCTGGCTGGACTGGAACATTTAGTGCTGTCCTGTCCACACGGAGGAGGTGAAGGAGGCCTGTAAACTAGTGGCCCTGTTAAGAAAGAGAAACTGGACTGAGTGTCTTGAAGAGGGATCACTTTTCATCCAAGAGGATTTTCCCGTTTGGGCTGACAGCACACAGAGACCTGACACTTGGACTTTAGTAAAATATCTTTAAATAAAGTCAAAAAAGTCTAATTTACTGCCACTGAACTTCTGATGTTGAGAATGACCTGGATGACTTGAAACACTACAGATCACATGGATCCCATCCTTACTTTTCCATCTTAAAAAAAAAAAAAAAGCAGTGAGAGGTTTTAAAATGTTTAGATGAGAATCTTCTTGAAAGGTCGTGATGGAACACCAGTGTTCGACTCAGGTTGCTGTGAAGAACACCAGAAATGGATCTGAATGAAGAGCTAACCCTAATGCTCATAATAAAACAGATGTTGGTCTTATATGGCAACATGTCCCTGAAAGTATTTACAGTAGAACAAACACCCCTGTACTCATATACTGCATTTGTCATGGCAGTGTGAAAACCTCTATTTACAAAAAAACACAGAAGAAGAATCAGCTTTAGTTACCCCCAGACTGGCTGCTCAACCACTACAGCACAGGCTGGGATTTTGACTGGCAACCCTTCAATCACCAGCCTGAGCCTTTAACCAGGGCACAGGTACCTGATGGATTTGTGGTCTGAAAAAATGATAAAAGTAAAAATGGCCCAGACTGACAAATTGAACCAGTAGCTGTTTAAACTCAGCTCATTAACAAAATTGCTTTGGACCAGTGAGCGGTCCCACAAAATAGTTTTCCTTGACCACACACACAGGCTGCAGATGAATGTGGGGCACAAAGCTGCTGTTCACCAAGGCAAGTTAAGTCCCAGATGTGGGCCACAAAGATCCAACCCTGTTTGGGTTCAGCCTGAGGAGAGGCTTGCCCGCCCCCTGCTGCTGTCGTTCTACTGTAGATGTTCTAAAGTTCTAAGACTCCCTTCCTCTTCACACCTCCCATTTACAGCAGAAAAAAAACAAACGTCCATGTCAGACAGCAGAGACAGACAGCAGGTCCAGCAGCAGCAGCGACGTCCCACCTGAAGATCAACATCAGGAACTTCAGCTCATTCAGGGAATAGTTTTTTATTCCTCTCTGGGCTTTAGTAAAGTCTTAGATTGGACGTTGTCCCAGCTTGACCCTCAGTCAGGGTCCTCTCTTCATGAATACATGCAGATGTTTTCATTCACTAACATGGCCGTGGTGAAGTGCTGCTTTAAGCCAGTGGTGAGTTCTTTGGTAAGAATGTGGATCATCAGGTTTACCTTTTCCTCCCCGACTGGTTTCACTGTGGGAGGAAGTCACATTAAACCAGCGTCTCCCGACTCTGCTCCGACACTGGACACTTTTACTCATCCACCCACATCTCTTCTTATTTATTTTCTTCATTCTGTTTTCCTGACACGTCTCCCCGAGGCTGTCGGATTAGAAGATTGAATTCCAGGCTGAAGTGAAGCTGGGGCAGTGAACGAGGAGCCGTGGACTGAAATGGCAGTGAATCTGAGTAAAAATGGAGCAGCGCTCATGGCTGCCTACAAAGAGGTGGTGGATGGAAAGACTGACACCAACTGGTGAGTGTGATCCTGATGTGCAGAAGAAGAACCCCCCAAAGCTCACTTCTGTCTAGGTGGATTTGATGTGGAACCTTCAGTGCGTCCACCACACCCTCACGTCCTGGTGTCTTCTGTCATTCTGTTTTCAGGGCCCTGTTCACTTATGAAGGCAACAGCAGTGACATCAGACTGGCAGAGACGGGAGGTAAGACCTGTGCTGTGAGTACTGGTCAGAGAGCTGATAATCAATCAGTACAGGGGTCATCAAAGAGTGTCAGTCAGCGGCCAGTTTATTTAGAAGGTTTGATGAAGAAACACGGACATTGTCCTAGAGCCCTGATATTTACCCCACTTCTCATCAGGGTAAATCAATAGGAGCTTGATAAGTTTCCACCATGGTTCCTCCATGAAATACAAGAGGTAGAGAGCAGTACACAGCAAAAGGAAACGATTAAAATATTTGCCAATGCTAATCTGTGACCTAGTGTGAGGAAAGCATGTCTGTGTAACGTACCTGTGTGTGTGTGTGTGTAGATGGAGGTTTGGAGGAGATGGTGGAGGAGCTGAACACTGGTAAAGTCATGTATGCTTTCTGCCGTGTCAAGGACCCAAACTCTGGTCTGCCCAAATATGTCCTCATCAACTGGGTGAGTCATTTCACTCTCCTCTCTGTGGACGTGATGCCACTTATTGTCCTGAAAAAAAAAACTCAAACCTAAAGTAACCTTGAATCTGTGCCCCAAGGCTTCAGAAATGACCACTTAGTCTACAGAATCTGCTCATATCTACACATATTGATTGGATATGTAGATATTCATGCTGCGATATAATGACCCTATCCGTCCATGACAACTAAAACACGTGTATGTTTTTTTGTTGTTATGGTGTAAAAACCACAGACAGGTGAAGGTGTGAAGGACTCCAGGAAAGGAGTCTGTGCCAACCACGTCAGCTCCATCGCTAGTTTCCTTAAGGTGAGGCCACGGTTCTGTTGAGCTGTTCTGTAGAACTGTATCAGGTCTAATGATGAGGAACTGTTTGATTTGGAACTGAGGAGCAAAGCAGGGAAAAAAGGACAAGACAATCTATAGACAAAAATACATTTCTGGTTGGAAGATGTTGTAGTCTTACCACGGGGGGCAGCAGTTGACCTCCAGGTTTTGTGGAGAGTGTGTGATTAAAAACACAGTGTCATCTGATGTAGATGTGATTGGTCGAGTCTTGGATCAGTGGACTACTGTTCCTGCTCAGGTGTTCTTTGTTGACGTCTCCTTGTCTTGTCGTTAGCTGACTGACTGGTTAAGACACATCCACTATGGTTCGCAGCAAACCTGTGATACGCAGCTTCATGTTCTAATAATATGTTTGTGATCACAGGGAGCCCATGTGACCATCAATGCCCGCACAGAGGATGATGTGGAGCCCGAGACCATCCTGGCAAAAGTGGCCAAAGCCTCTGGAGCCAACTTCAATTTCCACAAAGAGAAAGAATACAGAGATGCCCCCAGAGGACCAGTGGTGAGGAGACGCTGACGCCACGTGTGAGTGAAATAAAAGATCACCGTCTAAAAACTAACCTCCTTCTTCTTCTTCTTCTTCTTCAGGGATCAGTGTATCGGAAGGTCAACGCTGTGGAGGAAATTCAACAAACCAATAAAGACGACTTCTGGTCCCAGAATCAGGTTTGGAGCTCACATCAGAAAAGTATTTTACAACTCCACAGGTAGAACTGACGGTGAATGGGTTTTTCGTCATTCACAGAGAGAAGAAGTAGTTCGTCGACAGGAGGAGATGAGACGAGCCGAGATGGAGAGACAGAAGTTGGAGCAGGAGAGAAGGGACGCGGATGAGAGGGAAGCGAAGGAGAGAGAGAGGAGGATGAAGGAGACGGAGAGGGAGAAACAGCAACCGGTGAGTACATGTACCAAATTAGAGACAGTGAAGAGAAGACACCAGGGATTGTTCAGAGGAAACCGGTTCATGGCTACGTCAGTAAAATAAGAACTAAGATTACCTTCACTCTGGAGGCAGGTGAGGCCCAAATGTTACCTGGTGCCCGTACCAAGGCCGCTTTCGGGTTTCCAGTATTTTCTGGTATTTTTCAATGACGTCATAGTTCCCTGCAAGGAATACAAACTAAATGTAAATAATGGACAGAAGACAAAGGCTGTGATAACCAATTATTCCTTTCATCAGGGGTCAATGTACCGCAAGGTCAACGCTGTGGAGGAAATTCAACAGACCAACAAAGACAACTTCTGGTCCCACACTCAGGTGTGTGTTTTATCTGATCTTTATCTGTTGTTGCTAAGTCCATTCCCTGTTCAAACCG
>NC_024320.1:5635387-5684885 GCF_000523025.1 Cynoglossus semilaevis
CGTCAGGAGGAGATGAAACAATTGGAGCTGGAGAGACAGAGGTTGGAGCAGGAGAGAAGGGAGACCGACGAGAGGGAGGCGAAGGAGAGAGAGAAGAGGATGAAGGAAACCGAGAGGGAGAAACAGCGACCGGTGAGTTCTTGTTCTGGGTCAGTGACATCAAGTGACCTTAAATCATCTTAGACCGGACTTAAGACTCTCTAGGTCCGGTTTTATATATAAAACGTGGTTGTTCAATTCAGCATTCCACTAACATTCCAGTTCCTTTAACCAGTTTTCTTAGACTTACAAAAAAAAGATTTTTGTTTTCTTAATGAGGGTTGTCTTCTTCTTCTTCACCTCCAGGGGTCAGTGTATCGTAAAGTCAACGCTATGGAGGAAATTCAACAAACCAATAAAGACGACTTCTGGGTTCAAACACAGGTTTGTCCCCTGTCAGAGGTTGTCATGTGCTTAACATATAATCAAAATACAATGCAACAGGCTGCCCTCTTCATACACAGTTCTTGTTGTCTCAAAAAGACACAGTATTCTCAGAGATTAATTTCATCCGGACCACATGCTGTTTGACCTATTGCCCTCAGGCAGGTGTTTGAGGTCAATGAAAACTAGGACGTAGGTAAAAAAACAGTTTCTACACCAGAGCCATAGTCGCACTTAACTCTGAAAAACCTGGAAAAGATTCTTGCGTCATAACTAACCTGGGAGTTACACAATAACTACTGTGGTTGAAGTTTATGTCTAGTATGATTTATTAATATTTGAGGGTTTTTTAACTTTTTTAGCAAACTGTTACTCTTGGTATCGCGCTGTGTTAATTCATGATAATCATCAATGTGACCCGTCTTCTTATTTAAATCTAGAGGTAAATTCAGGAATATCAGAACTTTCTTTTTCTTCCTCAGCAAGAAGAAGAGTTACGTCGGCAGGAGGAGATGAGACGAGTGGAGCAGGAGAGGGAAAAGGTGGAGATGGAGAGGAGGGAGATAGAGGAGAAGATGACGAAGGAGAGGGAGAGGAGAGCTAAGGAGAGAGCTGAGAGGATTGAACAGGACAGGTGAGAGTGAAACCAGAAAAAAAAAGTTTGACCAAATGAACGCAGATGAGTTCTAACACCTACAGCCTCAAATGTGTCGATTTCAGGATTTATCAGAAACAAAGGGAAGAGGAGGAAAGAGAGATTGAGCAACAACGACTGGTGAGAGCTAGTACACTGCATCAGACCAGTATGTAGGATTTAGTGGCATCTAGTGGCGTGACTGCAGATATTTACAAAACAACCATTTATATCTGATATCAACATCGTCACCATCTTCACGTGTCTGTCTCAGAACCAGCAGGCCAAAGAAGTCAAGAAAACAGGAATCAACTCTGCTCCGTCAGTGCAAAAAGCTAATGTGAGTAAAAACACAGACATGACTGACATGGTGTGATGAAAGAATTGTAAACATTTTTTTCTAGGTTTTAAAATGCCCCACAAACTGGCAGCACACCTGTGAGCTCGCCAACAGTGGCCTCTGCACTCCTCAACCAGTCTTGATATTTCACCTGCCTCCTCTTGTGTGCCTCCTCCACATTGTCACCTGTTTGGTGGCATCTGAGTAGATGACCAAGTCTGGGCAGATTTTAAATTTTAGTGAGACTGTAAAGAGACTCATGCCTTTTAGTTTTTGAAGAACTCTTGACTGTCTATCCACAGGAGGCCAAATCTCTGATTTCTCAGAGATCATTTAATCCACGAGACATTTTCAAGAAGAGGGAACAGAGCTTTGAGGCCAGTGATGACAAATCGACCCCTGCTTCACGCAGACCTGGTAAAAAAATATATATATATGCAAGCCTGTAGGCTAACAAATGCGACCAAAAAAGACAACAGCAATCGACAGAACTAATGATTTTTTTCTGTTCTTCTTTCAGGAAAGCTGAGGAATCCATTTCAGTCTCAGAAATCCTCAGAGAGACAAACTCCAGCAGAACATAATTACTCATTCAAGAGCTCTGCTGTTAGCCCCGTCTCCCCACTGCTGCCGGACTCACCAGCTACTGCTGCCGTCTCTATCACACCAGAACCAGAGATCCAAACACCAGCGGCCCACCACCACGGTCAGACCCAAACACACACTCTCCAAAAATGGTTTACAGATTTATCCCAGTCTGTTAGCACGGCCCCCTATCGCCAAACACACGTTTCCTGTGAAGATTATTTAAACATCAAGTCACCCAAAAACACAAAAGTTGACCCGGTCCAAACAGATGTGTGATTTTTCTGTTGTTCACAGAAGCAGAGGAAGAGTGGTCTGATGAGTTTGATGACGATGCTGATGAACCCACTCCAGGTTTGATTCTTCATCTGACATAGTTTCATCCAAGTATAAAAAACAAACAAACAAATGATCCAATGCAGATCAGACTGTTTTGTGGTAGTTTTGCTTCCATCCCTCAGATTCCCAAAAAACTTTGGATCCAGCGTTTGTGGTCCAGATAAGGCTACATTTAAAGGCTTTTAGTTAAGATTTATTCCACCTGTCCTATGAAGATAAAAGGAATTTCCTGAAGACAATTTAAAAATATGTCCAGATTTGTGCACATTTTCTGCCAAAACAAAAGTCAATTTTAAAGCTTTTTTTTTTAAAAAAAAAAGATGCATCCATTTCGACCAGGATGAATCAGATTAACACAGCAATTCAGGTTTGTACATTTACAATGACCTTTAAATTTGACTCTGGTCCAATCACAGACTCGTTTGGAGAAGAGGATCTGTATGAAGAGGCAGGGACAGCAGATAATCCATCCATGACAGGAGAGGATCTGTATGAAAATGTTCAGCACTATCAAACAGTGAGTCAACTATGATCTAAGATCTTGGTTACTTGACCTCTGACCTTTCACTGAAACCTTTATGAAATACTTTGTTTTATCACCTTTACATCAAAAGCCTGAAGATACAAATGGACAGGATGTCAGAGCCAGAGCTCTGTACGACTACTTGGCCGGTATGTGCACACACACACACACACACCCCCACACAGACACACACACATGCTTTATGTTGTTTGTGATTACCTCACTTAAACATAAACTAGCCTAGCCCCCTCACTCTGACCATAACTATTATCCATGTGTCTCATTAAAACTTAAACAAAAAATCTAATCTGACTTGAATTCTAATTCTAACCATGTCTGCAAATACAACGATATATAAATTCATAATAGTCAGGCAAAATGTTATTACTGTTAAAACATATTTAAACTAAATGTTAGCCCAAAAAAGACTGCAGCATCAGCAAATAATCTTGTTGGTACGATTTTGTGCATTGGGTCAGGTGCTTGTTGCCTTTGATTTGAATTTCTAGGAAATCTTGGATTTGTTGTCATTAGTCAGATTTTTTTTTAAATTTTAGCGATTTTTAAATATCAAAACACTGACTAATGAGGTCTGACATCTTCACAGCTGATGACACTGAGATCTCCTTTGACCCAGACGACATCATAAATGGAATAGAGATGGTGGACGAGGGCTGGTGGAGGGGCTACGGACCCACTGGACACTACGGCCTCTTTCCTGCCAATTACGTGGAGCTGATTTAGCTCTGCC
The DNA here is from genome assembly GCF_000523025.1 of Cynoglossus semilaevis. Classification (NCBI taxonomy): domain Eukaryota; kingdom Metazoa; phylum Chordata; class Actinopteri; order Pleuronectiformes; family Cynoglossidae; genus Cynoglossus; species Cynoglossus semilaevis. The sequence continues at coordinate 5,638,983 of NC_024320.1, forward strand.
CTCTGTTCAGACACTTGTTTTCAAATAACAATCCTTAAATCTATGAGATTTCTGGGTTTGACGGACATAGCACAAGACCAACAAATGGATATATATAAACCTCATATATATAAAATCAATAAACACTCACACTTTGTAAGTAACTCAGTGTGATTCCATGTAAACCTAAACGGAAATAAATATTCTGAAGGAAATAAAGGTAACTTTTTCTCCATTATCCCCGAATCACGTAATCATTGGAAAAGTTTGGAGACTACATGTATTTACTGAGACAAAATATTCAGATGTAAATTTATATTAAAAAACAAACAACGTTAAAAATAAACATGAATGTACTAGTTTTTGTTTTGGGAGAATATGGTATATGATGACAACAGTAATCTGCTCTTTAAATCACAAAATACAACGTTCTTTCGTTAAAGTTTATACTGACTGAACTAAACACGTAATCACTGCCACATACTCCCATGTATGCCTTACGTTTGCCCAATGGTTGTTCAGCTATACCTCCACAAGGGACGGTGTTGAGGTCAAGATTAATTTCCAGGCTGACGTCAGTTTCTCGGACAATAACCAACATGGTGACGGTGGAGGAGGTGGTGATATGATGTTGCTGCTCAGACAGAGGTCCAAACAGAGACGCAGTAGCAGACAGTGGTGGTCTCTGTGTGGACATTAAGTACGAAGAGAGTGTGGACGGATTACTGTACTCTTCTTCTCCGGTCCCACCGTATCTACTGCGGTTCTGTCATTGCCTTTATCGCTGTACTTTTGATGAGCGCACGCGAGCTATAACGCGCAACACTGCCCCCACGATTTCCAGTGGTACTGCTTCGTTTCATGTCCTACGGTACAGGCGCAAGTGTTCACCAGGAGGACGGCAAGAGGTTCCACGTGTACTGGACATCGAGCATAAACCATCCGTTGTAGTTTTCTTGTATAAAAATGTATCATATATTTCTGTTTTAAAGTCCAGACCGTACATAGTTAATGTCGTACACTCTCTGTTTATGTAAACAAACGCATCCATTTACTCCTTTAAATTACCTCATTTACATGTTGGTCTTTCCAACTCCCTGCAGCGCTCTAACGTCACCCGGTACACACAGTTTAAACTCTGGTATTGTCAAATCAAAATGTGGTACTAATTTGTGACTTAATATCTGTCTCCTATGTTTTTCTCAGAAACAGAATTACTTTTTTCAATGTCGGCCACTAGATGGTAGAATATACCAGAAAGTAAAAAGTACGCGCGTACATGGGCGTAAGCTTGCGGTATTGCAGGTTTATGGTCTAGTTACTTATTTTCTAAAGATCACTTAACTTAGTGAAGAGTGAACCCTGGACGTAATGAGGCAGAACTTTACCTCTGAGGCTCTGGTGAAAGTGAGAATGTTGATGTGAAAAGCAGAATGTGGTTAGAGGTGATCTGATGACTGATGAGGAAGTCAAATAAAAATAAAATAAAATAAAAGTCACTGCCCAATCACCACACGATCAGTTGTGTAGGATTATTGGTGTCTGGTTGTCTTCATTAAATGACACATCACCATGATCATGATCTTCATCATCATCATCTCTCCCTCCCTTCCGTCCTCCCTCTCTCTCTCTTTCTCTCTCTCTGTGGACTGACTTCTTCCTCAGCCGTCAGGAGGATCACAAACTGATTTTTTTTTTCCCACAGCCTGTCTTTGTTCAAATCCTGAATCTGCAGGGTTTTCCCTTTTCCCATCTTTTTCTTCAGCATCTCAGGACACTTAAACTCTTCTTTTTATTTTTTTGTGAAAAGGAAATCAAAGGTGCAGAACTGTTGACGATGGATCTCTTCATATCGCAGTAAGTGAACAGGGGGATTTTCTGTCTCTGTGTTTGATTGTATTGTCTTAAACCAAGTAATAACCAGATAGTACAATGATTTAAAATGTGTTTAAAAACTAACATTACATATTAACTCATCAGAGGACAGTTGGAGTTTAGTAATTAGTGGTTTAACAATATGATTTTCAGATTTTTTCCATTAAAGGTCATTTGTGACAACTCGATGAGATGCGGAAATTAATGAAATATTTGTTTCCTGTCTTTCTTGTTTGACTCAGCATCACTAGATGAAAATTAAAAAAATATATACTGTAACCTTCTGTAGTTGAAATTGCAAATTTAAGATTCTAACACACTGACGGACTAATGAATATTTGGATGGAGATAAACAAGTCCAGTGAGAAACAATCAATATTTATTTGAGGGAGAAAAAGGACGATTAGAAAACACAGCAGCAAAAACGAGTATAAAAAAGTGTTTTGTTTTTTTTTTGTAATTGTAAATGTTCCTGAATCTGTGGTTGAACATTACTTGACAACACTGTCTTTAAATGTGTCTCCATCCTGCAGATCTCCTTGGTGGTGTGAACGTCACATTGTCTCACTTTGACCTAACAGCACTAAAGCCTCATACCAGAGACAAGCAAGACAACAACCCCCCCCCACAATCTCCTTTCTAGCATGGCCTCTGCTCCTCCAGATGTTCTCTCCTCGGCTGAACTGAGTGGACCTCCCAACAGGAGCTCCAGCTTCACCTCCAGCACTAAACCCTACAACTGGATCTCGCCCTACACCCTTCAGGCCACCGTGGTCTTTGCAGTTGCCATCACCTTCATGATGGTTGTGACCATTGTTGGCAACATCCTGGTCATCATAGCGGTCCTGACATCTCGGTCCCTGAAGGGTCCACAGAACCTTTTCCTGGTGTCCCTGGCTGCAGCAGATATTTTAGTGGCCACTCTCATCATCCCGTTTTCTTTGGCCAATGAATTGCAGGGTTACTGGGCTTTCAGCTCCATTTGGTGTGAAATCTACCTGGCTCTGGACGTTCTCTTCTGCACCTCCTCCATTGTCCATCTTTGTGCAATAGCTCTGGACCGCTACCTGTCTATCTCACGGCCTGTGTCCTATCGCACCATTCGTACCCCGACACGCATCAAGACCGGCATCATCGTGGTCTGGCTGATCTCTGCCGTCATCTCCTTCCCTCCTCTTCTCACCCTGGATAAGAGTGAAGGAGGGGAAGAGGTTTGTGAACTGAACAACGAACACTGGTACATCCTCTACTCCACCATTGGTTCCTTCTTTGTCCCCTGTGTGATAATGATCCTGGTTTACGTGAGGATTTATCAGATCGCTAAGCAGCACACCAGATGTTCACCTGGACAGAAACCAAAAGCTATGGCAGCAGGAAACAGCAACCTGGTCATCAACGTGCCTGTGACAAAGCTGTCTGAGAAGACAACAAACCACCGGGATAGAGTAGGTGCAATCTCCAACCAGCAGGAGCAACACACAAGCAAAATGTCTGGTTCAGATTCCACCACATCCTCACTTCACAAACCACTGGAGGGCTTCATTAGTGAGGACAGAAAGTTCCGCAATCCTCAGTCCTGTACCACCTCGGCTCTAAAGTCTGAGTCTTCAGTCTCGCATGAGGACGTACAGATTTTCACACACGCTCAGAGCAAAGACTCTCAAGCATGTCCTGATAATGTAAAGGACAACACCTCCAGCTCCGGCTCTGAGGTGGACATTGGTGTCCTCAGATTAGACCACTCCGAACAGAAGCGCAAAACTGAACAGCAAAAACTACCCCAAGGCAAAGAGTTCAAAGATCAGGCTTTGAACCTGAGCAGCAGGTACAAAGGCACCATGATCACGTCATCTGGAACCAAACTGGTTGTTGAAGGAACACCGACCATTCAGGGAGTTGCTGTTTCCCGCCGAAAGGCCTTGGTCAACAGGGAGAAGAGGTTCACCTTTGTCTTGGCGGTGGTGATGGGAGTCTTTGTGATCTGCTGGTTTCCCTTCTTCCTCTCTTACTCCCTTAAGGCGGTTTGTCCACAAACATGTGCTATTCCCGACCCTCTTTTTAAGTTCTTTTTTTGGATTGGCTACTGCAACTCCTGCCTCAACCCTGTCATTTACACCATCTTCAACAAGGACTTCAGAAAGGCCTTCAAAAGGATTCTGTGCAGAGACACCAACGGTACTGTCGTCTAGAGCAGCTCGGCTTATTTTGATGTGTTGAACTTATTCTGGACGGTTTTTAATGACTTCTTCAAATCGGTTCTATGTGTATTTATAAAGTGTATATCTGAGCAGGAACATCCTCCTGAACCACCTCCATAAACATCTGAGCTCCTGCTCTCAGACAGACTGCTGCCTCCTGTTGGTACATTCATGACGTGTCAGAGGCCATCAGTCGATCGACCACTGATGGTACTCAGTACCATGTGTCATCTGCTGTAGATCAGTGAGGACCATCTGGTCAGGGTCAGGGTCAGTGACAGGGTCTACAGGTGCAGGATCCTGTACAGTAGGATGATCTAAAACCACCTTAAAACATCTAAAACAATGAAGCAGGAGCGAATACTGCCCTCTGTTGGACATCCTGGGAACTTTAGGTCAAGCACAAGCAAACCGACTGGATAGTGAAGGATCACATGATGAACGATCGATTGATTAACAAGCCTTGAATTAACCTTCATGTTTTCCTGTGTGTGTTGTTTTTTAGTCAGAAGAGAAAATGATTCATTGTTTTTATATGTGACCCTACAAGGGAATAGAGAACTGTCCAGTAATGAAGCTAACAGCCTCCCTACCCTTAACATGAAGCAGTCTCATAGTAACTCCAAACCAATCAGTGTCCTCATCTTTATCATCTATATACGCTGAGGCTTTTTTTTTTCTGTTTGTATTTTCTGTTGCAAGCTAACTTACTAACAGCTAACAGGTCCATGTATAGCTTCCTCTCCCCATTTGAATTCTAACAGTATATCATGTACCACCTCATCATATACTTTTCTTGTGTTGAATCAGCATAGTCAACAAGTGTTCAGTGCTCCTGCCTCACAGCAAGGACACAGGTTTAAGAACTGCTGGAGTTCTCCTGTTCTCCCTGTGTGTCTTATCCTTCCACTGACCAAAACATGCAGATTGGAAGGATTTAACCCCTGCCCCTGGCACCCTGGAAAGGATTGAATGAATGAATGAATTCTGTTCAGTGTTTTTAGAACTGAGCCAGACTCCTGGGACAAACCAAAATCCAACCGTTGATGGTGTGGTATTAATATTCACGGAGTTTCCTGTGCTAGAGGTCGTCATGGAGGAGAGGAGAAAATATTGTTTTAGGCAAAGACTACGTTGAGCCTGGATAAATATGTTTCCAGGGCATTTCCTGAACCATTTTGTTGTAATTGTTATCACTTCCTGTTCCTCCGTATTGATCTATTATCTCCATCTGATCTGATCTCTGACTCCATGGACACCTGCACCTATTTTTGAGGATACCTTCTCACCTCACAGATCAAATATTCAAAAGACTGCGTGGACAGTGGGACGTGGGCTTCAGGACGGAGGAGACTGACCTTTTTATTTGTGCATCTGTGTGTTTGTAGGGTCGCAGCTGCACAGACAACAAAACCGAGGAAGTCCCGACAAAGTGGCTGAATCAATTATCTCTAATGTTATTGAAGAAAAGAGTGTAATTGTACATGATTTCATTACATTTCCAAACCGAGGATACAGACTCTGTGTTCAGTAATCTGTGTGTGCGTGTGTGCGTGTGTGTGTGGCCTGAGGGTTTTACTGGAAGAGAACAAATCTCTGTCATTTATCAGCGCTAGGGACACACGATCAAACATCAATAAACAAATAGATAAAACCATGTTCCTCTGCTGCTCCTTCTCTAATTCTCACGCCTCCTCTCACTTATTCCTCCATTTAAATGTTCGTTCTGGGTGGTGAACGTTAGAATGGGTCAGGTTCTCACTCTGTGGTCTGTGGTTCCTCCTCCTGGATTTCTCTCCTCACTCTCTCTGGGAAAGTCTCTGCGAGGTGAAACAGCTTCAGGCGTTGCTAAGAAAAAGAAAAAAGAGCAGTAGAAGCTGACGTTCAGCAGAAAAGATCAAACATGAAGGAAGAAAATAGAACGGAGAGGAGTTAGATTCTCTGAGGCAGTGCAGGATCAGCAGACCTGCCAAGTGTTGTTCCTACTGAAGAGTACCAGGAACTTCAGCAACAAGAAAAAGACCTTTTTAAAAAAGGTCAATGTGAAAAAAGTCTGTGTTTACTGTTGACTTCTTTGGTGTTGTGTTCCCGTTTGACAGCAGATTTCTAAATAAATATTGTTTTTTATTATTATTGCATCATTAAAGGTTGAGAGAGAGAGAGAGAGAGCAGACAGAGAACGTTCTGTTGTTGTTCTAACAGAAGAGTGGGCGAGAGCTTTTAGGGTCGACAAATGGAATAATGAAATCAGATCATTTACCGTTTTACCTTCGTGGCTTTGTGTGACTGTTCCCTCCACTCCTCTGTCGTTTGACTCCAGTCTCAGGGGGATTCAAAAATACTTTTTTCTGGCAGGATGTTTAAGGCTGCGTTCATCACAATAAAATGAGCAGGCAGTTAATCAAGTGAGGAGTGGGATGTGTTATTCACCAGCTGAAGACACATTTACTGTAAAATGTACATTAATGTGGCCCTTTGGCCCAGAGCCAGTGTCTCTGTCATTGGTGTGGAACCCCAGGGTTCACCTCCTGGGTTAGAGTGAATCCAGGTTAGGGCGGTTGGTACCTTCCAGTGGACTCACCACCCACAGGAAGGTTCAGGGGGGGCTGGTACGGTGCAGTGTGATTTGGGTGGCGGTCGTGGAGACTGTACCACATATTTGAAGCTCAGACTTACAGCTGAACTCACTGGTCCAGTGTGGAGACGTTTCTGACCTATGAATGTCCAGACTGGGCGCAGACACAGTTGAGTGGAGCAGAATTACGTTTGTTCAGAGTGAAACTCCTGCCTTCGCTCCCCCCGTTCTCTGTGATGGATGGTCTCCCAGCGTCAGGACATTAGGCCGTCGCTTCTTTAATGTCTTTCTTATGAAGCCACATTAAGGCTGGACCATGTGACATGATGTTCAGCTTCATTTACCAGTGACATCAGCCACGTCGGCTGCTGACAGATTGAGATCAAGATGTAGAAAAATGTGTGGACAGTGAAAAAACAACTTCACCGATTTTATCTTACTACACTTGGTTTTCAGTAGAAACTGCTTTGGTTATAGCCTTTCCAATTTGTGACTAACTAATGTTTTTTTTCTAACAAACTTTTCTTACTTGAGTTTTTGCTAAATTGTACTTTTACTTTTGAATTTTTACCAAATTTGATATTTTTTTAATCACAATTGTTTTTTGCTAAAATGCTTGCTAACTGTTGGTTATATTTAAGATCATTTATGGCTTCTCTTTAGTGAATCCATGGTGTATTCTCTCAAACACACTGAAGCAAACTGTGCATGTTTGCATGTCAGTGACTTTACATCTCAGTAATTTTCCATCACTGGGGAGGAGAATGATCAATAATTCAGAAAGATTTTTTTTCTTACACATTCACGTGGCGTGCCGTGAATAAAACTGCAGCACATGTATGTTCAGACCATTATTTAAACTTGTGTAACAGAGAACTCACTTTAAAGAGCCTCTGGTGGAAAGACTGAGCGTCGCTCTCACGCCTTGTTTGTGTTTAAATATTTGAAGGAAACTCAGTCATTCATGAAATCAGCCCAAATTCACAAAACACAACCTTCTCAACGGACTTTACAGTTTTAAATTTAGAATTTAAATTTAAAATGATCCTCCTATAAAAATGTTAATATTAACAATAAAGTAAAGCAGTATTATACAGTATATAAATTATAAATATAAAAATTATATATACAGTATATATAAAGGATTGTATAATATAATAACCAACTTAAATACACACAGTTGAATCAGTGTACAGTTGTCTGCCTCAGTGGAGAGACACAGGGGGGAAATGATTGACAGCAGTAACGTATTGCATCCTTTCCTGCCTCACAGGTTTAACCTAAGCTAACAGTTTTAACAGCTAATATCATATAAACCACTGGTTTTTGTCAATGTAGTTTTGTAACTCAGCAACTTGAAAAACATTCAGGTCGATGACAAATGATGTCTTAGTCTGTTTGTAGCCAACGATGTTAAGAGGAAGTTGGTTTTTCTTTTCTTCTTTCACCTCGACAGATCAATATTATTATTTTTCTTAACAAATATAGAGTTGTTTTTTTTAGTTGGCTGTGTCCAGTTCTTCACATCCATACAGCTCTATGGGTTTGTTACTGTAACAACAATAACAATGTCTGACTTTTCGAAAAACTTTATGAAACCATTGAACCCATAAAGTTTACAACGTCTACATTCGCCTCCAGTTACGTGACATTTAAATCCACACAACTTCATCAGCTGTGCTTCCCTGGACAAATGGCCAGCAACGACCAGTCCACCTGAGAGAGCTGCCAGACAGCTGTGAAAAATCACCAGAGAAGAGTGTGTCTGAGCAGAGCGTGATGTGGAGATGATGGAGAAGTGACGGTGTCAGCAGCAGCAGCAGCAGCAGCAGCAGCAGCATAAACTCATGAATAACAAGTGAAACCCCCAGGTCTGCCGAGCCTGGAGCACATCCCAAAAATCAATCATGTCCCACTCAAAGCTGGCAGAGAGCCCTCCAGTCCTGGAACTGTTTGCTCACCATGTTCACCGTTTAAACCACTCACTGTCTTTGTTCAACCAAAAGTACAGGCCAGAGAGAGAGAGAGACGGTTATCCTACAGGTCCACACTGCTCATGTTTGTCATTTACTGAAGGGACACTATTTTTTTCCATTCTTTCAAACCGGTGGTTCACAGAGTGGGGGTCAAAAGGGCAAATCCATTTTACGTAACACAACATTAAAGAGAGCATGAAAAACAGTTTTCAAACAAACAATTTCTATTATTTATCTCATAGCTGTTTTATTTTTGAGGGCTTGCAGTGTTATCCCCTCCAGCAGATGGCGCCCTAGGCAACTGCCTTAATGGCCTATGAACATTAGGATTGTTAGTATTTAGTTTATTTCAGCTTGTATTTATTGGTCATTTTCTGTGACTTTCTGACAAAGAACACAGTAGTCAGGGTTTGATGTCTGTTATCTCAGTGTTCGGTCAGACCGTCTTCATCTGAAGGAAACTCTCAGACCAACAGAGGAGGATGTGGCTCAGCTCTATCTCATTTCTAGCTGGGTTTGCGCTGATGTTTTCTGAAAACAACACTCTGTGTGTGTGTGTGCGTGTGTGTGTGTGTGTTCTTTTAAGTTTTGCTCAGATGGACTTTGACATTTAACAGTGTCACACCAGCGCCTCCAGCAAAATGGCTACTTTTCTAACAGGATAAAATCCTTAATATTGGATTATTCTCTCTCTCTCTCTCTCTCTCTCCCTGTCTGTGTGTGTGTGTGTGTCTGTATTTCTTACATTTTCTCAATGTCACACTCGGATCCACTGCCTGAAGGTTGAGGAATTGTGTTACTTCACACAGACAGAGAGTAAACATGTATCAGCTGCACATAGACATAAACCACATAGAACGAACTGATGTTTCATCTTGGTTTCTGTCACGTTTTTGACAAATAACAAGAACTTCACTCTGGAAGAGGAGTTAGAACTTCATCGTCTTCATCATCATGATCACATCACAAATATATCTTCTTCTTCATCCACGTCATCATCGTCATCATAGCCAAACCTAACTTCCTCCTCATAATCACCAATCTTCACCAAAATCACCGTCGCCAACCTTATCTTCATCCTTCTCATCATCATCAACCTTATCGTCCTCATCATCAACATTATCTTCATCATCATCAACCTTATCTTCATCATCATTATCATCTTCATCATCCTCTTATTGCAGTAGCATCAGACTTGAATCGACAGTGGTTTCCATTATTAACCACAGTGAAATGTGATAAGGAACGGCTGATGGTGCTGCACAAACACACACACACACACACACACACACACACACACACAAACAGGAAAGGCCTCCGAGACGATCTTGCTCTCATGATCTAACCCGACTCATTCTTCACACGTCCATGTTTTTTTTCTTCAACTTTTCCACCATACGCTTCTGAACACAAACAAACAAACAAAAAACCTGTCATCGTCATTATGACAATCATCATCGTGATAATGGAGGAGCCTGGTCCATTAGAAGAGGAGAGGTGAGATGTGGGCGAGTCAATCTGTGAAAAACCACACAGCAGAGGAGGATAAATAATGATGAAACCTATAAAACGCTGTCATGGAGAAACATTTTGTCCTGCATCAGATGGTAGCTGTTGAAATCATTTTCACGGCATCAGTATACTGATAAGAAAAAAACAAACTACAGAAAACACCAGCCTAATAAAAATGATTATACAGTGACTTTTAGAAGAGCTGTATCCTACTGTCAGACTGACGCTCACTGTCACTCACCAAGGCCCACAGAGAAAATCAATGATTAACAACAGGAGTTATTTTAGTTGTAGGATATAACCTAAAAAAGATCAATTCTTTTAGTAGTTTTTTTTTTTTTTCAAATAGTAGTAATTAAAGTTTTTAATTTAAATGAATTTGGTGGAGGACCAACTCAGTGTACAGTAATACTGTACAGATGTAGCTAAAATTGTTTATTTTCATCTCTTTTTCTCTGTACATTTTTCTCTGTCTACTACAGAAACAGATTACTACAAACTCACAGTACAATTACATTTACAATTAGACTTTTATCGAACCCTGTCTTCTCGTCTATTGTGGGCTGGATACAATGTTGGTCTGTACCAGGACTGTTGTAGCTAACGTTAGCTCTGGTGTCTGTACCAGGACTGTTGTAGCTAACGTTAGCTCTGGTGTCTGTACCAGGACTGTTGTAGCTAACGTTAGTTCTGGTGTCTGTACCAGGACTGTTGTAGCTAATGTCGTAATAATTAATTCAAATAAACATCTTATAGTCCCAGACGTGGTTCATTTGTGGCTTGTGGTTTAAAAGATTAACATTAATGATACAAACTGACCACAGGAGGCAGCGATGGGTTTTTCATGGGCTTTGATATAAGGGGCCAGGGGGTAGGGGAAAGCTTTAGAGCCTAGAACATATTCTTTAACTGAAGATGCTAAAGAGCTCACTGTGGGAGTGGGAGCCACTTGCTGAGTTGTTTTTGTTTGGTTTTTCATGTGACTCTTGATCATACTGATAAAAAAAAAAGATAAAAATGTGATATTAGAGAATCTAATCAATGATGGAGCGAAGAGGCATGACTGTGAGGGCAGAGTAACTCTCACGGAGGGCGGGTTATTGTAGAGATGAGACTGTAATAGAAGATCACATCTATTCCTCAGCGACTCTCTCCACTTGAGCCGTGCTCCTGGTGCGTCAGCACTCTCTGTAATGAATGGCCTCCTTTAAGAACTTTTCACGCTGCCTTCCTTTTTTTCTTCTGCATGTTCTTTGCCGCGGGACAGTTCTCCCTGCAGCCTGGAGCTGCAGCTCTGAGGAGGACACGGGTTACGATGCTGCTCAGCATTTGGACCTAAATCGTAATCGGTGTAAAATTGAAGATGTACTTTCTGTCAGCAGAGATGACGTCGGGCTCTTCACTCCTCCTCTGTTCCAGCCCAGGGTTTGTGATGTGTGACGTCGGCTCATTTTCTATTTTTATGACAATGACGCGGTTTCACTTACACATGACTGTCAAAGATGAGCGACCGGAGGCTGATAGAGAAATTCCTGAAACTCTCATCAGACACCAAATCAGAAAACCTCATCATTCTCTGCCAGTGAATTTTACACTCATTTACACTAATTCACACCACAGTTGATTCACTACTGCCTCCATCACTGAGTTCTAATGTGTTATTTAGTGACTTCACAGTTTCAAATCCACACCCAGATTTATCTGGATTTCTAGGCAGGTTACTACATTTACTGTGTCCCTTTATTTGTCCCACAGTGTGTTAAAGGTTTGTGGTGATTTCTGATTTCATTTGTCATTTCCTTTCCTTTGTTTAATGAGAACAGCAGTTTTTGTTTCCAGTAGTTTTGGAGCAAAAGCTTGAGTGTATCACTGAGGGGGGCCGAAGGCGGTCTTGACAATCGTCTGTCAAATCTGTCAAAAATACAGCTGTGTCACACATTCTATTTATTTGAGTGTCGAACGTATTTAGAAAGTTATGACGCAAAATCTTTCTTTACTATGAACCCTGGTGACGGATGTTCACAGACAGTTCTTCTGTTGGACAACCATGACTGGACCAATCATCCTTCTCATGATCCTACCCTTGATGAGGATGATGTCATCATTGTTATCAGAGGACCCAGGTTGACTCCCCCCTCCGACAGCTGTGGTGTGTTGAGCTAGCACCAATTCCTTTGCTCTCCAGGCATTCCTACAGCGATCACTGCCCCCCAGGCATGGGTTTAATGAGGACAGATGTACACTGTTCTTTAATTAAAGTCAAGTCAGTAAATTACTGTAGCTATGAATATCTTCAAGATTCATATTTCCAGATAATTCCAGATTTCAGTGTCTGAAGTTGACGTTTCTGACTTAAGAGCTGGTGCAGAGACAACAGTGAACATTTCTCCAAACTTGAACGTCATCCAGCTCTGCTACTGATTTCTTTTTTAGTTTTTCAGTTCCTACATCGATCCCCGGCGTCATGCCCCCCGGTCCCTCTGCTCCTCACCCTTCACCACTAATCTAAAAACCAAACTGAAGGATGTCCTCCTCCTTCCCCTCAGCTTGCTGCCTGTTCAGTAGACAGACATCGACACCTCTGGACTCTCTTTTGCCTCCTTCTCTGCAGCCAGAGGCAGAGCAGCAGCAGCAGCAGCAGCAGTCAGACTTCTCTGTGTGTAGCCTCACTCTCTCATTTCTGATGCTGAACTTCACACTGGGCAGAGAGCTGCTGCTGCCAAACTCCAGCTGTCTGTCTTTCACAAAGACTTAGAGAACAAAAATGAAACCATGCCTCCTGTTCTCTGCTGCAGCTCCACTTCACGTCAGGTGTCAGTCGACAGAGAGCAGTCTAAGCAGCAGCAGCCAGCAGCCAGCCTCAGTCTTTCACACTATCTCAGAGTAAAACATGGCTGCACAACAAGAAGAGAACGAAAACCTAAAAAAGAAATGTATGTGCCAGTGACCAGGGCCCACCGTGTCATAGGACCATGTTAGTAAATGGAAGTTATTTCCAGTTCTCAGGTATGGAAAGGAAAAGGAAAGCTACAGGGTTTCTACTGGCTCCTGTGGTCAGTTTAAGAAAATAACATTTGAACTTGGAAGACGAAATCCAATTCCTTTACATGTTCTAGATCAGAACCTGCTGATGAGCTTCAGTTATTGGAACAGGTTTCCATTCAAGTTTGGTTAAAATGTGATGTTTGATCAGAGGCCAAAGGTTACAGAGCTCAACACTGGACGAAGACAAGATGAAGAAACTGGTCAAAGCTATTGGAGACACAGAGACCAGTCTGAACTGGTTTCAGAGTGTACTGCAAGAGGCTTAAAACCATTTTAATTGTGTCAAAAAAAGGACTGAACATCTGTGGCTCAGGCTGCTTCCTGGTCCTGGACTGGTTTCCTGAGCTGTTTCAGTTTAAAATGTTCAGTTTCAGGTCCAATTTTAATGGTCAGGCCAGAGCTGACAGCTCACAATAATTACATCAAAAAGCTTTAGCGGCAGAGGAAGGACTGTTTTCAGGTTTGAAACCTCTGATTTAAAGTAATTGGTGTGTTTATCAGGAGCCAGATGTACATTTGTAGGTCAGCCTACTGCCAACAGGTCACCTCCACCCTCTAATCAGCATCTCACCTTCTGGACATTGAAAATAGCAGGGAACAAAGAGGACGTCGGTGTGAACCCCAGCTCCTCTCTCTGCGCTCTTTAACGTTAGTCCAGATCACTGCACAGCTCCCCCACATTTTCTCTTTGCATTGTGCACACATCCATCAGTCCTGAAGGAGACGGCAGCAGAGGAGGAGACAGACAACTGCATATGAGGAGCTTTACATTCAGAACAAAAGCATCCACACAGGCACACAAAGAACAAAAACAATACACACAAGACCCTTAGCTAAAATTAGCTAAAATCACTGATTTTCTCTATGGACTTTGGTTCTACTTTTCTACTTCTCAGAAACGTCTTAACAAACCAATACAGTCTATGGTCTCATGCAGGTGTACAACTTTCTAGAGTATAGCAGAGTTCAAGAGCTCCATTTCTCCTATAGGCTGCTGTTTTTCTCACCATCCACTTCTTTAGTTTATTGCAGTATATTGCAGTACGTGTTTACTCATCAATATAACATCTCAGTATTCGAACGAGGTCTGATATGCGAGGACTTTCTCTGCACTTTCCATCTGTGAATCATGTTTTTCCACAAAGTAAAAATCCTTTAGCGTCTTTGATTCATTGGCCTTTTTAGGGTTTTTTTTTTAAGCATGTGTTAAAAATGCAGATTAAACATGTCAGAGGGATGGAGACTCACGGTCTATATTCTGCAGCACCTCTTATACATTTGCATGAAACATTACGACAGTCAGTGTTCTCCTCGGTAAAGATCCTGATAGAAGATCCTGACGATATTTTCAACAAAAACGACTCCTCCTCCAGTATTTCATACTGTTTCTCATGCTCCTCCCTCCGCTCTCCCCCCACTTTGACAGATGCCCTGTCAACCCGTGCAACAGAGGACAAAAGCCCTTTTAAATCAACAGAGGGAGCTGCTGTGCTCACAGAGCTCATTAGAGTCTGTGTCAGGGTCAGAAATAAGCTCAAAGAAACGACCTTCAAATCTGATATTAACCTTGAAATTTCCATGGCGTAAAATAAATTATTTATCTTTGGGAAAATATCCAACTGGGCTTCTGTGAGATGAATAATGGCGTTGTACTAAGTCATGGAGCCCACGTTTATGTAGACTGTTTCTTGGACATTCAAAGGACTAGACTTAATGTGTGCGAGTGAGCTAAACGCTAGCAAAATATAGCTAACATTAGAGAAGGGTAAAAGAAAAAGTTCATAAAAATTATTTAAAATTAGGTTACAGGCACTTAAGCTAACACAAAAATAATTAATAGTCCACAAAATATAGCTACACAAATCAGACAGGTGTTAATTAAGGGTTAGATTAGAAGTTGGCAATAGTTAGTTAAGATGACAGTTTGAAATTTGATAGAAATATAAATGTTATCTAGACTACGAATGACATGTTGTTAGCCTAACAGCTAAACATTTAGTACGACAATACCTAAAAGGTAAATAGCTAATCCAACCGAGGCAAAGGGGAGCTTAAAATGTTATTTTATTTTGTGATTTATTTTTTTAGGTTAATATTCTGA
Organism: Cynoglossus semilaevis; assembly: GCF_000523025.1. Lineage (NCBI taxonomy): Eukaryota > Metazoa > Chordata > Actinopteri > Pleuronectiformes > Cynoglossidae > Cynoglossus > Cynoglossus semilaevis. The sequence goes on from NC_024320.1 coordinate 5,654,244, forward strand.
TGGAAAACAGATGTCACAATGTCTGGTCATGTTCTCCATCTTCTGTGCATCACTGATGGAGACACAGCTCATGTGAAGGTGTTCCAGACGTTAAAGACACTTCAGATATTCAGCCCTCAGGAGAGTGAGTGTGAATGGTATGTACTAATCCACAGTCACTTTGAATCCCTGCACCCACTTAGTGCATCATCTTCATTTCCTCATTTATTCAGGGTCACAACCGCCCCATTCCCCACCAACTGCAGATGAAACATGGTCTCATTTACACTGAGGGAAAAGGTGGAACATTTTGGATTTCCATTGAAACACAGTAAAATAACTTTAAGGGAAACCATCATTTGCAAGTTATGCAAGGTGTCGTTAGAACTGCTGAACAACCAGTAACCTGAGCACACACTTACATTCAACGCAATACTTTGGGTACGCAGAACTGTTAGCAGAGGATGACAAGCCCTGGTTAAAGCAGACAAAAATAACCTTGCAAATGTTACATAACAGATCTGGTTGGAGTGCCTTCTAGTGGATGTGGGATGTAATAGGCGTATAGAACAAGCTTACTTTTTTTTTTAATTTAACATAAGAAGCATTAGAAATATCTGAATCTGACTCGAGGGGAGGACTGACAGCCCTACTGTGCAGTGGGTAACAAAGGTCAGTACCACAAGACTGTTAAAGGGAATTAAATGCATGCTATTTGTTCATAATGTGTTTGGATTTGTTTCAGACAAATGTCACCAAGAACTGTCTTCTGTCCTCTGTCTTCGACTGTGACACACGAGAGGCTTTAAGTGCAGGACCAAATGTCTCCCTGTACAGAAAACTTTTTATGAAACACATTAATACTTCTTATCTGTACTTAAGTGATCATTACTGGTGAGTCACACCATCGTCTGCTTCCTTCATAAACCTTGTCTCCTAAAGAGCCGCAGGACAATTACACAGTGGCGAGAAGACAATAAAAGATGTGATGATGGAGGAAGGAGGTGAAATTCCTTCCTTCACATAATAACGTTTGGTTCAGACTCAGGAGCCAAACATAATCATGTGCTGCGTTCGGCAGGAACGTTCAGACTGCAGTCTTTCTGCATGAAGACCCTGGAGAAAATCTCTGATTCAACCATGATCGTACACAGCTGTTATAAATTCTCTGCCGCCTTCGTTGAAGTTCAAATGTGTTATTTTGTCACTTCATGGTTAAAAGTCCCTTTGCTGATTAACTCAGTGACACAAACTGGCCACAGGAGGCAGCGGTGGACCAGCAGCTTCTGTGGCTCTGTGAGCTAAAATGCCTGATTTTCTCCTTGGTACAAGTAAGCATGTCGTTGTAGTATGAATAACTGCCTCTGTTCAGGCAATATTTGAAATAAAGAATGGTAATGAAAAATGACTACTGCAAGAACTCAACATGGACCAAAACATCCATCCATCCATTTTCATCCGCCTATCTGTTACCAGGTTGCGGGGGCAGCAGTCTCCACGACCGCCACCCAAAACACACTGCACCGTACCAGCCCCCCCTGAACCTTCCTGTGGGTGGTGAGTCCACTGGAAGGTACCAACCGCCCTAACCTGGATTCACTCTAACCCAGGAGGTGAACCCTGGGGTTCCACACCAATGACAGAGACACTGGCTCTGGGCCAAAGGGCCACTGGACAATAACAGTACCAATAAAACTCCAGGTATTTGTCACAGGAACATTCAATACAAAGGAGCATTTGGACGGATGATGTTGTTGTTCTGTTGTTGTTTTATTTGATGTCTTCTTCTAACTGATGATTGTGGTACTCATCTCAGAGTTCCTCCAAAATGTGCCAAATCACACAAGGAATGAACACAACGGACAGACAAAAGGCCCAGTATTTAGTGGATATGTACTTAGCGTTAAGCACAAACAAGGCTCTGGTCAGTTATATGTAGTACATACATCATGTTTACACTACAAAATATAGCACTAGAAACCAGAGGGGTACCTTGGAACAGGCGTGCTTCCACCACACGATCTAGAAATAAGTGGGAAAGTACCAGGAACTATGTATGTGCATATGCAGTAGATGGAACAGCGACTATGTGGAAGAATCAGGCTTTTACCTCAACAGATGAACCACTGGTGGGACTGACTTGATGGAACCATGAGGGACAGAGGGGGGCAGGGAGACATAGACTGAAGACATTGGGAACTCACACACACTGTACCAGGCAGACACTGTAAGACGTTTAGCATCTTAGAACATTGTCTAGTACCATATATTAAAAATGTGGCTGAAATATACAGAGAGAGATTTAATTAATTACGTCCTTTGTCAAGTGTCTAAAATTTGACTTGTGAAGTCCTTCTCTCCACATCCGCAAAAAATCTGAAGCATCACTTCTGTCTTTTATGAAATGAGCCTCTCACAGATAATTGATTTTTTTGTTGTTGTCAGGAACTGTGACTCACACCATTGTATAACATGTTCTGGTCTCTATGAACAGCTGTTAGTTTGAATCTGTCTTCCTGTTCCTTTGTCCTGACTCTGCTCTTCATCAGAGAACAGTCAAACCCACAGCGAGTGGACGAGTGCAGAGACAGTGGGAGGACGTGGACATTGTTCTCTCAAAGTGCTGTTTGTCACTCTGTCAATGAGTCACAACATCAACGTGCTCACTTAAGGGTTTAAACAGTGAAAATATAGAAATGTTGGGGGCGGGGGGGCTTGGTAATAAATAAACTGAATATTCCAGTTAAACTTATATTGATGTGTGAAGACAATAAGTAGGATTATTCTGTTGTGTTAAACCGTACTACAGAAGGTACTACACTATGAATATAGTTGTTGTAATATGGAATCTGAGCAGTAACCTTTGATGGCACACAATAAAATAAGTTTACAGTTTTCTTGCTAAATGTTGTAGCTTATAACATTAACATGAAACAACAAAGTAAATAATTATCTCTGTGCCAATCATTCAAATGAATTTAACCCCAAATTGTAATTAAATTACCTTTGATATTGTAAGCAAACATTAATTAACTACATACCTACATTAAGTATATATATATGTAGATCGTCAGCAGCTCTGTATTTCCCTTATTTTTCTTGTTTATTGTATCACTGGTTAATGAGGTGAGGAGAAAATGAGCTGCAGATTCCCTGTAAGCCCCAGAATCACATTAGATCAAATCAAGAAATGGTAGGTTGAGGATGACATCATCTCTTGTTGCAACAGATGACAGATTTTAACAAGACTTCACACTGATGTCTTTTTCCTTAATCGCACAGAACCTGCTCATGTGTCCATGTCTCCAGCTATGATTCTGTAAAAACATTTACCCGTATTTTTAACAACTAAATGTAAAAAAAGAAAGAAAAATAGCTGTGAGCTGACAGAGTCATGCTGACCTGCGATGTGAATGAATCACAGTGATTTGATCTGTCATCAAAAATTACTAAAAAAAACAAACATTTCTGTCTCTTCAATAATAATCATAATAATAATGAGAATAATCACTTTTATTAAATTATTTTCATTATATATACGGATGGTGAGATTCAAACTTGACATCCTCAGCTAACACGCCTGATATTCGATTACACCACGGGATATTTAAAAAAATTGAGAGATGAGAGAAAACAAGGCATCAGACTGTAAATGGTTTAAGTGTCATAGTCAGTAAAATGCCTTGTTTTGGCTCAGCTTTGGCTCATGTCTTGTTCAAAAACAGAATAATTAGTGGCTTCAGAAGATTCACCAACCTCTCTGTGTTGGTATAGAATTATTCTCCTGTGGTGCCAATAAAACCACCTAAAAACCTTTTTTGTATGACATTAAAATAACAGAGATGTTCTTATGATAGGATGGATTCTCCTCCTGCTCCTGCCACTTGTCTGACACTGGCATTTAACTGTCGCCTCTTTCTGACCTCAGGTTCTTGGCTGACTATATTGTAGCCTTTAAATAAAAGTTTAACAGAATTTTGGCATGAGGAAACAGGGAACATGAAAGGACAGTTAATCTGTTCTCGTTCACGTAAAATGTATTTGTTTCGTGTCGTTTATTGAAAATATTGATAAATATATTATTGATAATATATTTAATTGTTTTATATAATTTATCATAACGTCGATGGATTAGAATTTGAATATTTTTGTCATTTTGCTCTATTTCGGTATTTTTAAAAGACAGAAACGCAAACAGGAAGCAAACCGGAAGCATGCGTCAGTGACGTCGGCAAAGGAAAACAAAAACAAACCTCCTAGTTCCGTTGCCATCGATGTTGTCTGTTGTTTTAGTTAGTCGGTTGTTTCAATTGTTTCGTCTTTCTGACTCTAGAAACCGTGTCCAGTGACGTACCGGCGGGTGTTTATAGTCGCATTTTTATTGACGTCACAAACAGACGTTTGAAACCTGTTAGGCTCTGATGCTAACCCTGTTAGCAATCAGAGCTAAAACTGTTGCTCAACTCTCGCCGTGTTGTCCTACGCTGCATCTTATTTCTCTCGGTTGTTTTTGTTGCGTTGACATTTGCTGAGTAACTGCCGTCTGCTTGTCCACCATGACTCAGCAGAGAGGAGTCAACAGCCTGATGTTCAACCAGGACCAGAGTAAGAACACAAACCTCGACTAACTTGGTATTACCAGGAACTATGTGACAAGAACAAGTACCACTGGCTGTTACTAGGGCTAGTAAAACAATCTTCGTGTGTTTTCACTACAGTAACTTCAAAAAGTACTACGATATGAGTGATTATTTATAAACATATAAACAAAACCGTATAATACATGTCATTCAACCCCATTTATTAGTACTAGGTCCTAGTACTAGTTTAGTTTAATAACCTTGTGCATTTTCATCAAACGTTAGAACCAGGTGTTTTCCACCACTGGTATCTTAGTCACAACTGTGGTTTTTGCAATGATGTTATCTTTTTTTGTTGAGATGGGGGAAAGTACAAAGAACTGTGTGTATTTACAAAAGTAACAAGTATAAAACTAATATGAGGAATCGTTCTCTTACCGGGAACACAGAAGGAACAGTACCAAGAATGATGTAGTCTCTAGTATGGACCAGGAGCTATCGATAGTAAAAGGAACTAAATGTGTAAACCTGGAAGTTATCTCAATACACAAGATTACTAGTTCCCTCGTTTAAAGGGCAAACAAATTAGGATTTCCACTCCCTGTTCCCGTTCCAATACTGTCTCCTGTGGTCAGTTTGTGTCATTGCAGTAAATCTGAACAAAGGATTGAATGAACTGTAAACAGGTAACAACTTGGCGAGGGAGGCAGCAGTGCATCAACAACACATTTTCTTTATTGACTTTTGTTTGGTGAAGGTTTCTAAAAAGCGTTTTCAACCTGATGGTTGTAGACAGAAGAAGCTGCAGAATAAAGCAACAAAGATCGACAATCACCTTCAGATGATTAAACAGCCCTGTTTGTACTCCAGTGCTTAGTATTATGCCCCGTGTCCTTGTACTTGGTGTTGTTCAGAAACATTCAGTTCAGTGTCTTTGTGTCTTTATCACAAGGCTGCTTCTGCTGCGCGATGGAGACCGGAGTCAGGATTTATAATGTAGAGCCTTTGATGGAGAAAGGACACCTGGGTAAGGAGTGTTCTGAAACACATTTTCTGTTCTATACATAACCTTGGATACTAAAGCAGATGTGTGTACATGCGTGTGCGTTCAGACCATGAGCAGGTCGGCAGTGTTGCTCTGTGCTCCATGCTGCATCGATCCAACCTGTTGGCCCTTGTTGGAGGAGGAGTGAATCCTAAATTCTCCGAAATTTCTGGTGAGAACATATTTAATATGAGACCATGAGGCAGAACTCTGGTTTATCTCTGGTGTCCAACATCTGCAGCCTGAGAACGTCATGGTTACTAGGATCATAAATTAGCCACAACGAGAGCACAAATGTTATTATTTAAATCTTGTTCATCTCTAGTCCTGATCTGGGACGACGCCCGTGAGTCCAGGGATCCCAAAGACAAACTGGTTCTGGAGTTTACCTTCACTAAACCCGTCCTGAATGTTTGCATGAGACATGACAAGTGAGTTCAGAGTTTCCATGTGCTTTGGTTGGACACTGCCTTTAAGTGTTGTGTTTACAACTGTCTTTTCTTTTTCTTTTTTTTTGTGGATTCTGTTCCAGGATCATCATTGTGCTGAAGAACAGAATCTACGTGTACAGTTTTCCAGACAACCCAGTCAAACTGTTTGAGTTTGACACCAGAGACAATCCCAAAGGTCATGACCTTTTCTTGTTTGTTTAGATTTTGAGGTGATCTTCCTTTTCTCTCTAAACAGGAGATAAATCTACTGAAATCCTTAGGTTTTTAATGTCACTATCAGGTTACTGTGTTCAAAACAAAAACAATCGGCCTCAGAAACAGCAGTGACTGAACAGTCAGTCATTCCACCATAGTTATTACTCTGCTCTGTTTGCGGTGTCTGGATGAGCTGTAATTCCAGTTTCAGGGACACAGAGAGTAATGACGTGATGGTGGTTTGTCTGTTGCAGGACTGTGTGATTTATGTCCCAGCCTGGAGAAGCAGCTGCTGGTCTTTCCTGGACATAAATGTGGAAGCCTGCAGCTGGTGGTAAGTCACTCACTCAAACAATTTTGAGTGATTTTTTTTGTTTTATAAAACCTCTAAAAAGAGAACTAATATTCTGTGAAATTGACTTTATGTCAATTTACTATCTGCAACTAAGTAGATGAACTGCAAAAATATGGAAATGTATCTCAAAACATCCCATTTACATTTCCTATAATTATAATAACCCTCCCTTCACTGAGTAGCTCCACCCAGACTATCACTACCTGTGTTACTCGTATGTAACTACCAGACCATAAACGTGCAACCCAAAAGCTAAGCTCAGCTGCAGTGATATTGTGTAAACAACACTTGGGGAGAAAGTCAGTGAGGTCACTGAGCTGTGGTTGGTCTACGTACTGTAGTCATGTTGAAGTTTGTTTTTTTTATCTATTACTGCACTTAGATTTAATTTAAATGTTGAAGAATGACAGAAATTTGTAAACGAGAAGCAGAACATGTGCCTTTTAAAACATCAGAAGTCTTCTTCTGTGACCAGGACTTGTCCAACACCAAACCTGGAACCTCTTCAGCTCCTTTCACTATCAACGCCCACCAGAGTGAAATCGCCTGCGTGGCTCTGAATCAGCCAGGCAGTGTGGCTGCATCTGCCTCACGTAAAGGAACCCTCATCCGTCTGTTTGACACCACCACCAGAGACAAACTGGTGGAGCTGCGCAGAGGAACTGATCCAGCCACACTCTACTGGTACGACCACGGAAGAGACCGTGTCAAAGGTCAGTGTCTACAAAAGAAAAAAACAAAGTCTTCACTTCCTGCTTTGTTCTTTCATCAGCATCAACTTCAGCCACGACTCCTCCTTCCTCTGTGCCTCCAGTGATAAAGGAACAGTTCACATCTTTGCCCTTAAAGACACCAAACTGAACCGGCGCTCTGCGTAAGACCAGTTACTCGTCATCGTCCCATCTTAAATAACCTCCAACTCCTCTGGATAAACATTTCTCTTCTTTTCCTTCCTCATCCTGATTCAGCTTAGCTCGTGTCGGGAAGGTGGGTCCAGTGATTGGTCAGTACGTAGACAGCCAGTGGTCATTGGCCAGTTTTACTGTACCGGCAGAGTGTGCCTGCATCTGTGCTTTTGGGAAGAACACTTCGAAGAACGTCAACTCTGTGATCGGTAAGAAGAACATTTTGACTTTTTGTTACCACCATCTAGGGCTGGGCGATATCTCCACATTTTAATATATATCAATATATTTCTAAATGAGATATAACATGGGACGAAATCAATAGTTTATATTTTGCATTAAAATGACAATACTGTACATGAGCCTATTTATCCTCTCCCTGTGTCCCTTTACACACAAGGCCTTTTGACTCTGCCTCCCTAACTTTCATGCACTCACTGTACAGTAAGGCAGTACAACAAATGGTACTTCAATTCAATTCTGAAAACACACACAGATTGAGTAAGACTATATTACAACAGTATTGAACAACTATGTGACTCATCAAGTACCTATGGGAACCACATTCCCCTGTATACCACAGGAGGGAGCCAATGCAGCAATGTGGAGCTTCTAAAAACAAAATGTTGTCATTCAAATCATCTGTGATTAAAATAATTTTCTCTGCAGCCATTTGTGTGGACGGAACCTTCCACAAGTATGTGTTCACTCCTGACGGCAACTGCAATAGAGAGGCCTTTGATGTTTATCTGGACATTTGTGACGACGACGACTTCTGAGGAAATTCACAGCTGCAGAGATCAGTTTAAAAACAACCACACACTCTGAGGAACCACAGAGATGAGTTTGTCTTCTGACAATGACAAGTCAAAATTGGACTGGGACAGAAATGTATTTACTCAGTATCTCCTAGGTCCATTGTCAATTTCATTCATTTCAGGATTTGGGATCATGTTGATAATAAATCTAGTGATTGTCATCAGATTGATAATGCAATTATTGATTTTGTCTGATCTGTTTTTATAATCGTCTGTATCTGAGCCATCAACATCTGACTGTAAGCTTGTTTTTTTATGATGCTTGTACATCATGAGTCTGTTGTCAGACTTAAAAGAACATGCATGACCTGTAGAGACCAACTTTATTATATAAATATATTGCATATTTGAAGTTTTGAAGACTTTTACTAGCAACAAACATGACATTGTGCCTTCTAATAGGCATAAAAAGTGATGAAAACTCAGACTCTGGATCTTAGTAGGTCTGTTGAAGATGGGATGGTTTGTGAAAAAAGAACACGGTTGTTGATTCTGCAGTGCCCCCTCCTGGTATGTAAGATAGCCCAACTTTGAAACTAGACTATTTAGGTTTGTAAGGGACAAGATCATATCTAAAAATAACTGAAAAACTTGCCATTTGAAAAACACCTACACACCATTTTTAAATATAATTTTTTTAATGTATAAAACACAACAGAACTCCTCATAAACTTATATCTGTGAAGGAAATGATTGAAGCTCCCTGCAAAGACCAATTGGTGATTCACTGCTGCCTCTGTTTTTTATCCTCACTTTAAATTTACCTTGTGACACAAACTGACCACAGGAGGGTTTTTTTTTGCCAGAAAACAAAACTTTAACTTTTTTTTAACATTTCAGTGATGTAAACAAATTAAGATTTAATGAAGAGAGTCTTTTGTTTATTGGCTTCTTCCTGTCCGTGCTGACAACAGCTGAGTTTTTATAGCAGCCAAACATCCTTGTCTCTGGGAGACTCTGGTTACGTTACCTCCCCCTTAGAATAGGCTGAACTGTCCCTTTACCTTGTTCAAGTGCTGCAACTCAGTCCTGCTCAATAGTCCAGTGTTGGATTTAAAGTCCAGGGTCACTTTCACAGAGAAACAGGAGGTCCAAACATCTCCATCGTCTCCACAACAAGTGACAGGTGATCCAGAAAGGAGTTCACAGACACTCTGAGGATTCGAGCCTCGTCTGCACTCCACCTACTGTGACACAGGTACATACAGGGTGATAAATTAAAAAAAAAAACCCTTTGTTGAGTGAAAAATAGTTCTGGATGCAGGTTTCTTACACAGACAGTATGTTTTCTGACAGCACCAGCTCTTTAGTTATTCCACCTTTCCTTGGTTCACGGTCTGGAGACAATGAGCGCAGAGCGATTTCTGCTTCACGAGATGTCGGGAACGGCACTTCCAAAAAACTGCAGGAGTGTTAAGGGACCATTTGACAGAGACCGGATCTAGTTTTATGAAACTAGAAACCTAAAATAAAGTTTTTAAAGTTACTTTCTTTAAATACTTATTTTCTATAACACAATTTTTACCCTGACTAAACCCTGACTTTTTTACAGGGAAAACTTCAGTTTCTATTTAGAAGTGACACTTCTCTTTCATATAAAGCAAATCTACCATATTTTCCTTCTATCTATTCTATAATTTTCCAAACTGCAGAAAATAAGGTGGAAATCCAGTTCTTTTACCCAATTGTTTTGTGGATTTCTTTTGTACAATATCAATACACAACAATATGGGACCTAGTTACTGTCTACTGCTGCCGTTAATAAAGAAGTAAAATTAAAATATCGTTTACGGGAATAATTCGGCATTTACATTTCGGTAATCTCGGTGCTTGCATTTCTTATATTAAGCTGTGACTGATATACAATGCACACAACAGTTTATTTTCGTATTTTTCTAATATAGTCACTGTAAATGTAAATCGTGTTGTTAAACACAGCTACACATTTCCCTCGTGGAATTCTAACACCATAGCGAGTACACCGAGAAAACATTATCGGTGTTTGGTATTATAAATAAAGTATTTAAAAAATATTCCTGCATTGGTCTCTTTGGAAAAGGATACAACTCAAATTTCCCTGTTTCAGAGTTTGTTTCTACAACTGACGTTGCCATCGTGGTTGTTGTTGAAGCGAGCGGACAGGAAGTGATTCTTCTTCTTTCTCCGAAGAGCAATGAAGTTGAATTGGTGGCTTCTTGCTGCCACTACGCGGTCAACTGGGATCTCCACACATAGCCTTCATAGATAATTATACTGTATTTACTCGACTTGAAACACATTATTTTATTTAAAAAAATAATAATATTTTTCATCTTTCCTATTTAAACTTTTTAATCTAAAACATTCTGTCGTTCTTCGTTCCTCTTAAAGCAAGTTAGTAAGTTCTTTTAATTTAAGATTAAGGTATTTTAATGTCTTTTGATTTGTGTCGTTTTAAATCTAAAGTAACTAGAAGAACAAAAGAAATATAGAACAAAACTTAATCAAAATCGATTAAAGTTTTTTTTAGTATTATTTCAAACAAGAGCATATAATAAGGAAACTCATTCAAGGACACGATCTGCTGTCAGAAACCGACCAATCAGAGCTCAGTTGGCTTTTCAACATAAAATCGATGTGTGACTTTTATTTTGTAGCCGCTGCTGTCAAAATCAGGTGTTCCTCCTCCTCCTCCTGTTCTCCTGAATCTTTGTCTTTTTCTGATTATTCAGACTGACAACAGGTTCACACGTCAGTGCGGGGATCTATTTTGATAAGTGACTTGTTAAAACGGCTCGTGTCTGAGAATCTTATCTTTTCTACAGATGACAGTGAAAACCAGCTGGATTTTCTTCATCTCCTGTTTCTTCATCATTTCTCTCCACTTTCTACAGCTGTGATTTTCTTTTAATCACAAGTTAGCAAGTAACAAGTAAGTACACAACGAGTCTCTGTGTCTGATCTTTGTGTCTAACTTAGATAAAACACCGTTGAAGACTAAGATTTGATGATCATTTGTATCAAATATGAAAAAAGACAAAAAGTGATTTAAATGTATAATTGTGTAATTGTGGTCTCAGTCGTTTCATTATCTGAGCTCAGAGTGAGTCACTAACTTTATTTATGTGGAACACAATTTTAACACTGTGAAGGCACTTCACCCTCGATCCATAAACATGCAGGATTAGTATAACTGGACACTGTGATTGACCATAGGTTTGTGTGGCTGGAGAACTGTCTCCTCCATCACCCGATGAAGAGAAGAATGAAATGAAATGATGCATGAACGGAAAAACAATACAATGCTGTTAACCAAAGTGTGGGATGTGGCCCTACTACAGACATAACATGACGTTTTCTGACAATATTAATCTAAATATGCAGTGTATTTTTTTGTTGTTGTTTGGACCGATGTTTTGACAGCACTAAGAGTTTTGTGTGTGGACAGGACTTTAAAAACCCTGTGTTTGTGTGGATTCAGGGGATAAAATATAACAAACATGGATCAAGAAACAAGGATTCAAGAAAACTATGAATATAGAAAGTGTAGGAAAACAAGCAGTGGCCCTGAAACGATCACACCACTAACAGGAGGACCTTCTTTGGTCTGAAGTATCACTGGTCTCTTTATTATTTGTTTAGTGTCAAACCATGACCTCAGTCTTTGCAGCTTTTGAATAATGACTTGTTAAAACAGATGTATGAAGACGTTTACCAAACATGAACCTCTTTGAATGTTTGATTTACCTTTGAAAAGTTACATCATTAGATACAACTCACATTTTATTTCCTCCAGAGTCACAACATTGTCTTTATTCACAGGCCAGCTGCAGATGCACAGGCACATGGCTAAAAGTGGCAGCACTCTACGAGACCTGCAGCTGGCGCTGCAGCTGAAGATCGAGGAGCTAAGACAGAGGGACGCTCTGATCGATGAGCTGGAGCTGGAGTTGGACACCAAGGATGATCTGATCCGACAGCTGCAACTGGACCTGGACCAACACCGCAACACCTCCCTGAAAGCTGCCAGCTCTGCAGAGACAACCACAGGTGTGTTAGCACAGTTAGCTTCTCAGCAGACAAATACACTGAGTGACTCGTGGTCAAAGCCTGTCAAACTCCTTCTGGCTGAATTCCCCTTCCCTCTGGATGTTCCCAGAAGCAGCGGTGATTTTGGCCCCTGGAGCTGACGAGCCTCAGAGGACTAAACGACAGGCGATCTCAGCCGAGCCCTCAGCTCTGGACCCGTCACAGCTGACGGACGTGACACTCACCAGCTACTGCAAGTCCAAAGAGTGAGTGTCTGAGCAAATAAGTGACCAGGAACATTTACGTTCACTCTCACTGACCTCTCCTGTGTCTATCTGCAGATCCAGTGAGCTGATCCAGAGGGCGCTGATGGACAATGACTTCATGAAACACCTGGAACACGGACAGGTAAGGATCAGGATCAGTGCAGGACTCTGTTGAACTTGGCCTGGTTCTGGTGTCAGTCAGACTGTCGTTGACCTCATGTGGGCAGATCCTCACCATCATGGACTGTATGCGTCCCACCAGCTTAGAGAAAGGCTGCTGTGTGATCCAGGAAGGAGACGATGGCTCCACGGTCTACGTCATGGAGGGTGAGACACCTCATCTAATTAATATAGTCCCCAAACCTACTGTGAGGGTTCAAACCCCCAACCCTTAAGAGATTAAACTGAGGTGATTGTTGATTATCCTCGGGGGGAAGTGTTTCTGCTAATATCCCTTTATGTTTGTGTGTGTGTTGACAGAGGGGATGGTGGAGGTGACCAAACAAGACAAGAAACTCTGCACCATTGGTCCAGAAAAAGTGTTTGGAGAACTGGCCATCCTGTACAACTGCACCCGCACAGCGTCAGTCACAGGTGAGGCTGTGAAGACCAACAGCTGTAACCATGGAGACCAGTTGACTGGAGGTCAACACTGTACAGAGAACAACCCAGAGCTTCTCGCCAATCAGAATAGATTTGAATTGCCTTCCAGTTCCTGTTGTAGTCACATGAACGATGGTCAGCCCTGTGCTACGTCCACTTATTAACCCCTACACAGAGACCTTGGTTTAATAGCAGGTCACAGCCAACGTTTACAGGTGCATACCGCCACCTACTGTACTAGAGTGTGTAGTCCCATGGTATGACCACTGGCTTTTTGCGCTAACGCAGCCTAGTCCTTATGCCTTGATGCACATGCATTAGTATTGATTTTAAATCGATTCACGGTGCAGATAGTTTGAGTTGTGTCTCCTGCTGCAGCAGCTGTGTAGAGGGTTATTCAGAAAGTGAGGCTGTGGCCCTGACAGACCCATTGAAGGTCTTGTCAGCGCAGTAGGAAATAAAATAATTCAGGTCAAAGAAATGTTGGAATGATGCACGGCTGTTAGTCATCCTCTGATAAATGGAAAGTGTGATGAAGGTCGTCTTCAGGGCTCTCTCTCTTTTGATTCAATAATACAGAGTCTCCCACACACAACGAAGAAATACTCGCGTAAACACACACACACACTCATCTGATGCTGAAGGCTGTTTTTTAAAAGCATTTTCAAGTGTTTTGTATGAATCCACAGGAGGAATAAAAGCAGAGCTGTGAGCCACGCTGTTACATGGGCTTCTGTTGGATGGAAATGTTATATTGACCTGCCAACTTGACCTGAAGTAGACTTCATGTTCACAAATGGAACTGTGACGTGGAACATCACAGAAAAGCAAACTGGAAAAATACACTTTTCACACCAGTTTAGTTCCACTGTTTCGGCCTTTTTACCAGAAAAACACTGTTGTCTTCTTTTACTGATGAGCTGGAAGACTCTGACAGGACCTCATACAAGCTTCTCCAAAACATCCCAAACCTCGCTCTAATTATGGAAATAAACTCCCTTAGAACAACAGTTGACAGACAATAATATCTTTTTTCATAATATATGTTTTTTGTCCTCTTCTTCGTTTGTCTGTCTCCAGCCCTGACGGACATCAAGCTGTGGGCCATCGACCGACAGGACTTCCAGACCATCATGATGCGGACAGGGCTCATTAAACATTCCCAGTACACAGAGTTCCTGCGCAGGTACAGATCATCGCTAACCCCACCATGTCAGCTAAAACATGCAGCTAACTCCTGTCTCCCACCTCCTCCAGTGTCCCCTCTTTCTCATCCCTCCCTGAGGACATTCTCAGTAAACTGGCTGATGTTCTGGAGGAGGTACTGTTTCCAACCTCTGGTGCACAGACTCACTTTTCACTATCACTTCCTGACATCTGTGCTCCCTGCAGTGACGGTGAGCACGAATGTCTGCATTGACTGATCTGAAGTTACAGACGTGTCTCTGTGCTCAGACTCATTACAGCGACGGTGATTACATTATCCGCCAGGGAGCCACTGGAGACACATTCTTCATCATCAGTAAAGGACAGGTAAGGAAAAAGGATGAGATAGAGGAGGAGAAGATTCATGAGGAGGTGGTAACAATGAGGAGAGTCGGAGGAGAGTTTCTCAGAGGTTCCAGAAATCAGAGCAGTTTTTCATCTATTTCTGTCAAATTCAATTACGTCAGTTATATAAAAAATTAACATCCACCAACCAAAGAAATATGTGAAAAAAAATAAACCAGCAGAGTTAAACCCATCTGCTGAGTGCATCGACTCTATGGAGAGAATCACTGGTTAAAACCCTGGCACTAACGTTAACCATTTTTAGTGATTTTTCTCCCCGATCATTTGACAGAACCAGAGGCCGAGGCTCCGCCTCTTTTATTTTTAGCTTTGAGCTGTGAAGGTTGTGACGACTGTGTTGTGCACAGGTGAAAGTGTCGCAGCAGAACTCCGATGGTGAGGAGATGCCGAATGAAAAGAGTCTTTCCAAAGGAGACTGGTTTGGAGAGCAGGCTCTGAAAGGGTGAGAATCACATGGGTTCATCTAAGACTTTCTGTAAAAAAAAAAAGAAAAAGAAGTGTCAAAAATGTGATTGGTTCTTACAACATTGACTTCACCCTTAAAGCTCAGAAACATTAACTTTAAGACAAACTGAAGTCAAGACAATAAACTTTAAATAACGAGTCAAATGGCCATAACCAAAAGATGAATGAAAGTTTGCCCAGAAATAACCATAAATGAGAATATATAATCAGACATTTAGGTGAGAAACAACAAAGATAAGATGTTTGTCTTTGCTGTGCAGTGAGGACGTTCGAACGGCCAGTGTGACCGCCGTGGGAGACGTCACCTGTCTGGTCATTGACCGAGAGTGAGTTCTTCTACGTCAGGATTTGTTTTACACAGCAGCCCATAATGTGGACCTCAGATGGTCAGTGATTGGTCGGTTCGTCCCTCAGGTCTTTCAAACAGCTGATTGGTGGACTGGATGACACTCCAAGCCAACAGAAAGACATGGACGAGGTCAATGCCAAGTGAGTGGAGGTCACCTCTCCTTGAGAACGCCTGCTGGGTTCTAGACGATTAACTTCAATTCAATTTTAGACACTAATATATACATATATATAGACATTATGTGTGTGTATATATATGTGTGTGTTTATATACACATATACATAATATACATATACATGCTTGTGTGTACATATATATAGTCCACTATACATAAATATATATTGTAAATACACTTCCTTCTCAACTTGATAGTTCCTGACATTCCACGATGATCTGAACCCATGTCAAACTTGGACATGTCTTTTCCATTTGTCCCCTCTTGTCCTCCAGACTACAGGTAGAGGCGGATTTCTTCTCCAGTGTCACACTGAAGGACTTTAATATCATCTGCACTCTGGGAGTGGGAGGCTTCAGCCGAGTGGCGCTGGTGAGGTCTACCGTGAAGTGAGGAAGACGGCTGATTTCCAGGTGTCTGTTTGCTGGACACTGACGGTTTCTGTGTGTGTGTGTGTGTGTGTGTGTGCGTGCGTGCGTTCAGGTGCATTTGAAGAATGATCACAGTCGGTCGTTCGCCCTCAAAGTGTTGAAGAAGCGTTACATCCTGGACAGCAGCCAGCAGGGTCACATCCTGTCAGAGAGACGCATCATGGTGGAGGCTCACAGTCCCTTCATCATCAGGTCAGCTTTGGCCTTTCTGGGAGGGGGGTTGTTGTCCAAGTGGAGACACCAGAATCACTTCTGTCAGACTCACAGTGAGGTCTCCCTGTGATCCAGACTGCGGTCATGTTGTGGACTGTCTTCTGTCTCTCTTCTGTTGGTGCAGGTTGTACAGGACGTTCAAAGACACCAAGTACCTCTACATGCTGCTGGAGGTCTGTCTGGGTGGAGAGCTGTGGTCGCTGCTCAGGGACAGGTACGATCCACTAGATATTACCCATAATTCCATGGTGTTGCAAGTCTGCAGTAGGCTCCCGCAGTTGGTGACAGCCATCGTGGTCATTTGGCATGATATACTGTACAGTAGCTGCTGCTAGTTGTTAGCACTGCGCTAATTTAACAAATCTGCCCAAGCATTTAGTAGTGGTCCAACAGTCTGGTACGGATGAAGAAAATGGAGGCGTCCATAGAGGGAAGACATTGAGCTGGGTTATTATCAGATGTGTTTGAGACACTGCCACTGATAGACAGAGAGACCAGTATGTGGACGAAAGTCCACATTGGGGAACATGTCCCCTACACGTCTTCTCTCTCTGGTTCTTATGTCGGACTTTTATTGTCGGAGGTTTTAGGAACTAACTCTCCAGATATCAGTCCTAGAGCTGAAGTTCTGTGACAGGGTCCTCGTCCCCAGGTCTTTATGGTTTGCAGACAGACATAAAAGAGAAACTATTTAAATACATCTGTACCATCTACAGGGGTTCCTTTGATGACAGCACCACCCGTTTTTACACGGGCTGCGTGATCGAAGCTCTGGCCTTTCTGCACTCCAGAGGAATCATCTACAGAGACCTCAAACCGGAGAACATCATACTGGACCACAGAGGATACGCCAAACTGGTCTGGACATTCTGGTTTTGGTTCCTGTCCCGTTGAGAATGAGAACAGTGATTTTCATTTGCTGAGACCACTATGTCCTTCATACAGGTGGACTTTGGTTTTGCCAAGAAGGTAGGTCTGGGAAAGAAGACGTGGACATTTTGTGGGACTCCTGAATACGTGGCTCCAGAGATCATCCTGAACAAAGGTCACGACAGCTCGGCTGACTGCTGGTCTCTGGGGATCCTGGTGTTTGAGCTGCTCAGTGGCAGGTAGATACTTCCCCTCACCGTCATGTCATTAGAAAGATTTCTGCTGAACTCAACAAAACCTTTCCACCCTGCAGTCCTCCATTTTCAGGCTCTGATCCCATGAAGACCTACAACATCATACTGAGAGGCATCGATATGATCGAGTTCCCAAAGAAGATCACCAAGAGCGCCGCCAACCTTATCAAACGCCTCTGCAGGTGTTTTATCATTAATATTATTGTTATTATTATTTAGAAACTCAAACTCACACCTGCTGCTCTGTGGCTCAGTGCATTTGTGATGCTGATGTTTTCAGGGACAACCCCTCAGAGAGACTGGGGAACCAGAAGAATGGAGTGAAGGACATCCAAAAACACAAGTGAGACGGGACACAGATGTCTGTGCCTCAATGTCTCGCTGTCTGCTGTTGTCATGCCAACACCTTTCTTTGTGCTCCAGGTGGTTCGAGGGCTTCAACTGGGATGGACTTCGTCAAGGAACCATTGACTCTCCGTATATACCTGTGGTGGGTCAGAGTCCAGATCCATGGTTTAGAAGAGTCTTATTCCAATACAAAACATTTTATATTTATAATCCACAAAGAGTTTTTTATTCTCTGCTATCTCATCATCATTGAGTGCAGATTTCTTTTTTTTCTTTTTTCTTTTTTTTTTTTTTTTTTTTTTGGGGCGGTGGGGGGGGGGTAGTTCATTGGATCATCATTGGATCATTGGATTTTTTCCACGTTTTGGTAGACGGTAAAACTTTTCTTAAGAAAAACAACAAGAGTTCAACTAAACAAATCCAAACAGAATATTTCGTCTTCATCCAGAGTTACATAACAAACACACACATGAAGTCAATTTACATGAAGAACTAAAGTGCCTGGAGTTACTAAGACCTTCAGGAGATAACTATGACAAAACATTCACACACATCTCCTCCTGTCAGAGGACCAAGATTATATCTGCTGCTGCTGCTGCTGTGGTTCATTGGAGGTTACATTAATCAACCACCACCAGCAGCAGCAGCAGCAGCAGCAGCAGCAGCAGCAGCTGTGTTAATCCTCCACACCTTCCTGTAAATCCACTCACACACCAAACTCCAAGGAAACTCAATTATTTTACATCCGCAAATAAATCCCATGAAGCAGCTGTCAAATCTGCAAATGTGTGATTATATGACTTCATAGGTTTGAATCCTTATTGTTCAGATTAACCTCAGTGACACAAAGTGACCACAGGAGGCAGCAGTGGACCAGCAGCTCTTAAATCCCTGTGAGCTAAATTCACACATTTTCTTTATGGACTTTGGTGTAGGAGAGTGAATGGTCCAATATCCCTGGTTTAAAGTTCAGACGATTAAATATTATTGGCAGGATGTGACACAGGATGGTTCACATCAGTCTTTGGGAAGTAGTTCATAACTGTGTGGTTACGTCTGCTCACTGTTACTGTTACCTTTTAAAAATCCATGCTGGTCCAACAGGTGAAAGGGCCACTGGACAACAGCAACTTTGACGAATTCCCCGAGGACACCGACGACCCACCTCCTGACGAGGACTCCGGCTGGGACCTGGAATTCTAACATCTGTCTGTTAGGAATGAAGGGTCTAAAGAGGAAGTGAAGCCATAACATAAAGGAGCGCCAACTTCTTGATCAGACCACATGGAGAACTGAAGCTGGGTGCTTTCACAAAGCCCTCAAAGACCAGAACCTCCAGATGAGAAGACTTGGATGTTAGGAAGGCTGAGCACAACGACAGGACGCAGAAACATCCCACACTCCAGTGACGACTCAGATACCAAAGACACGTGAACAAAATGAAGAGAAGAGAGAAAAGCTGATTATAGAACTGTGTGTGTGTGTTAGCTGATTAACAACGTTCAAAATAAAACAGGTATTTGTTTAAAGATTAAAGATCAAATTTGTCAGTTAATGAAAAGAAATAAATCCATTTGTCACTGGTAAAGTCAGTGTGTCCGCAGTAGGTGCTGCAGATGTTTATCAGCCAGCGTTGACCTCCGGGATAATGGGGTCACTGAGGTCGTGTGAGGTTCACTGACTCCTGTTCATGATGGAAACTCTGCTTCCTTCTCTAACGAATCTTTCCCACAATTTAACTGAGAACTGACGCTGAGATAAGACACACACGCACACACACCCATACACACACACACTCTTTTCCACATCCTCTTAAGTGTCAGAGTTTACGAAACAAACCCACAAATTAAAGAACTTAAAGAACAGAGTGGGATTATATAAAAGGGCATTAAAGTAATTCACATTGACGTACATTTTTTAAAAATAAATCGCAGAATAAATCTGTAGTTTTAACTTACACTGAAAGATGAATGTGGCCCAGTAAATACAGTTTGATTTACATGTTAATTATGGTGAATTTAGTGAAAAAATCTAAGAGATACATTTGTTTTCTGACATTATTACAGTTAATAAATCAACAGGATTAATTCATGTGTTATTGTCAGTGTAAATGTGTGACTAAATACTGTACTAGTAGTAAAACTAAATACTCTAATACTTTGTTTTTCTAACGTTTTTCTAATTTACTTAAACACAAATCTAAAAACCTCATAAAACTGTGGAACTGCATTCCTACAGAATGTTCTGGAACATTCACTTTCTAGTAAAATATATTTGTGTGACTACATTCCTCACGTTTGTCCCTGGGACTAATCAATCATTGATCATTGATCAGTGTTTTTTCTCCTCGACTGAACCGAATCACAAAAGGAAAAAAAAAACAGGAGACGTGACCGGAATCTGTTTCCTGCTGCTATTTTTAGACTGCCCAATTAAAAAAAAAAAAAAACACAGACGCACACACAGTATTTAACCTAATTTATCTTAATTTTGTAAAAAAAATATTTAAAGTTATTACTCTCCAAACATGACGGACCTTGGTAAATTACATTTTAAGAAATACCTTTATTTTGAAAGGGACTTCATGCCATTAAAGTTATGGTTTCACCAATAAGAAAATTAGAAAAAATATGTAACAAAAAAATGTAACCTGAAACTCAAACAGTAGTGTTAATTAAAGTAAAGCATATATATATATATATATATATATGCTTTACTTTAATAAAAATGCTCAAAAAAATGTAGAAAAGTTCTTATCAGTTCAGTTTCCTGTTGTTTGGAAAAGTCGTGTGGAAAGAAAAGTTAACTCAGCCATGAATAAAACATCAGCTCTGTGTGTGTGTGTGTGTGTGTGTGTGTGCGTGTGCGTCTGATTGGCCAGTGTCTGCTGCTCCTCTGTGTGTATAAATACCAGCAGAGGTTTGAGGCTCAGACACGGCACCAGAACCACAGAGACTCACTCAGAACCTCAGCCTCCTCTTCATCACCTCCATTATGCTTCCTCCAGGCTCCTCCTGTTTCCTCCTCCTCCTCGTGCTCCCCTCCATCCTCAGCTTCACCGTCCAGATGCTGCCGGAGGAGGCTGCTCCTCGCAGAGCTCGGTTCTCCTCCAACAGTCCAGGTGAGCAGAGTAGAACCTTCACCACCAGCTGTGAACAAAAGCTTGGATTTTTATTATTTTTGGGCTAATACTTTGTTACTTTTATTTTATTTACCCTTATTTTGTGTTAAGGTAGCTAATGCTACATTGAGGCTTTCTGAGCTAACTTCAGTCAATTTATTTACATTTTCAACTTCTACATTTTTATGACTGTTTTCAAATGAAATCTTTGTTTTAGATTATTTTGAGTTGTTTTCTTATGTTTACTATTTGTTTGTTTTTCTCTGTTCACTTGTTTCTGGCCAAACATTTGACATTTGACTATAAACGTTCTGGTTGAATAAAATACAATTTAACTTTCTTAGTATAATTCTAAACACATGTTAAATCTTCAGTGTTTTAAAAGTATTTACTTCAAATCTCTAACCATTTTGTGTGGGTTTTTTTTTTTTTTTACAGCGGACGTAGCCAGATGTTTAAAGAGTTCTGTGGGAGTTGGCTGTGGATTCTTCTCCTGTCTGGAGAACTCCACCTGTGACACTGACGGCATGCATGAAATCTGTGAACTCTTCCTGCACACAGCAGCTACCTTCAACACGGAGGTCTGTCTCTCTGTCCGTCTGTCCATTATCTATCTGTCTTCCTCTCTTCACCTGTCTCACTCTGTACCTCTGTCTCACATCTGTCTCCAGGGGAAGACTTTTGTGAAGAAGAGTCTCCAGTGCGTCTCTCAGGCGATCGCAGCCAAGGTCCAACACACCATCCGTCGCTGCAACATCTTCCAGAGGATGATCGCTGAGGTCTGGGAACCAATCACAAGTGTTCGTTCCCCCTACATCTGTTTTGGCTTCATTGTTTACAGTGTGTTCTTTAAAATGATTTTAACGACAGGTACAAGAGGAGTGTTACACCCGCTTTGACATCTGCACCGTGGCCCGCACCAACCCTGACGCTATTGGAGAGGTGGTGCAGATGCCAACCCACTTTCCCAACAGGTAACACACACACACACACACATAATCATGAGAAATCAAACACACAGTTCTCTGTCCTGTTGCTGGTTACTTGTACTACTTTCTGCAGAGCACATTACAAAAACAAATCACATATGGTACCTGGTTCTTGAGGAGCAAGAGTTAAGGTTCTGGTACTTTCCCTGGTCCTTGGTCCAAACCTGTTTCTTCTCCAACCTCTCTGTCTTCTTCTGTGCATTTGTCTGGTAGATATTACAGCACTCTGCTGCAGACCCTGCAGTCCTGTGATGACCAGACGGTGGCAGCAGTGAGGGCAGGTGTTGTGGCCCGGCTGGGCCCTGACATGGAGACCTTCCTGCAGCTGGTGCAGAACAAACCCTGCTCCTCTGGTTCTCCTGTCCCTGCCTCCGTCTACAACAACCCCGCCAGCTGGAGGAACATGCCCGTCTTCAACGTCCAGCCCAGCTTCATAGGACGAGACGACACCCACCTGTTCGCCCGCAGGTCTGTGGACGAGCAGATGCAGGACCAGGTCCAGACTGAGTCAGAGAAGTAGGGATTGGACCTGAACCTGACCCAAACACCTCAGATGATCAGAATGTATGGAGCTGTGATTTCCCACTGACGTAGATGACATTTAAAGTTTGACTTGTCTTCGGTCCATTTTTCAAACCAATACCAAAGAAGTGACAACTAGAACATCGAGGCCTGTTACAGTAAAACTAAGATTTGATATTTATTTTCTTAAAGAAGTTAATTTATGAAGCAGTTGTAATTTAATGTAGAGTGTGTGTGGAGCTCAGAGGTCCACGCTGGCCGTGGACCTGGGTCTGACTCCTGCGAGGAGACGTATTTTAGTCCTAAAGTTGTAACTTTAGATGAAGACACTGTTGATGTTTTATGGAAATAAATGATGAGATGAGGATTCGGTCTGCTTCCTGTGGTTTTTTTTGCTCCTCATTATACTGTACATCCAGATGTGTTCCTCATTATTTACAGCCTCTCTGACGTACAGTCAGATGTTGTTGTCCTCGTGTGAGGAGAGAGCCCATCTGTGATGTGATTGCACCATCTCTCAGGATGTTTTCTCCACAAAACTGACCAACTCCAGCAGAGGTAAACTCAAATCAGGTGGAACTAATCAGACGCAGGTGAAACACATGAGGGATGAGGTGAGGGCGGGGCTGAGCAGGTCAAAGACAGGAAGTCGAACACGAACTCTCAGAAGCAGAAATCACATGTCAACGGTTGTGGTTTTGTAATATTGCCACTAGATGGTGCACATACACAGATATCATCTGTTTCCGTCGCTCAAACGTTTCATAATGTCTGTCCATTTATGGGAATTTCTTCTTAATAAGAAATAATCAACGTGTTTTTACATGTGACCCGTTTAATTTGACTATAACATGTGTCACATTTCTATGGTTCCTGTAACACCGCAGCCCTGCCAGGACTGGGATTCAAACCAGCAATCCTCTGACTACCAGTCTGATCCTTTCACAGCGATCCCAGTGACCTGCGGCCTGGAGGTCACGATCTACTCTAATCTAATCTAATCTAATCTGTGTCCATTTATATTCAAACTGATTCAGTCCAATAATAAGATGTAGTGTTTCCTTTTTTAAATGTTAAATAGTTTTGTTGACAGACAGACTCAGAAACAGTCAGGTGTTTGTCATCAAACCTCTGCTGTGACTCTGTTGTTGTGTCCGGTGTGAAGTCCAGATCCTCTCACTCTGACATCTGTCCACAGCATCATTATGGCTGTTATGGACCATTAACCTCCATCAGGCAGGGTGACAAACATCAACACCTCCACCTCCTCCTCCTGTGACTGCTGCGTGTGTGTGTGTGTGTGTGTGCTCTGAGGTGTTAACAGCAATCACTTCCAGGAATGCTGTTAAAAAAAGCAGCTCCAGGAAAAGTCTCACTAATGTGTGACTCAGCAGAAAGACTGACAGGTGAACACGCACCGGAAACCAGGAGGTGCTGAATCTCCAGGAGCAAAAGGATAATTCAACCCTGGGGCCCCGGGCTGAGATGGAGCCCCGCCCCCTCCCCCTCACCTCCCACCACCCCCTCCTCCTGAGAACAACTGATCAAATCTACAGCAGGGACATTTGGTTTAAAAAAACACCTGAATGTGATTGTTGAGGTAACACTGACACAGAAACTGTTCTGACTCACTGCACTGTAAACACTAAGGCAACTAAGACAATGAGACCATGTAGAAGAAATGGACAGAAATGGACAGAAATTGACAGACAGACACAGAGACAGAGTGGACTCTCATTTTGAAAAATGTCCATAGAGAATTTGACATTTTTTGGTGAACTTCTACTTGCACAAGAGCCCAGGTGTCCCTGTGAGTCAAACTCAGTCATGTCCTCTACGGACCATGGACTGAGAGACTGACTTCTATTTCAAATGCAGTTTCTTGTTGATGACAGTTGTGAAATGTCGGAGCTGATGTTGATTCTGCTCAGTTCGTCTGTTGTTCGATTCTTTCCTTTGTCACTCAGTCAGGGCAACATTTTTACCATGTGTTAGTCCCTGGTGTGACCAGACTTCATGCAGCGATCTCACTCTGAATCAGTTCAGTGTCTCTGAAACTGAGTGGGAACATTTTTCAATGAGAGAAAAAAAAACCTTTCTGGAAATGATTTTACAGGACGACCTGTTTGAACGTCTCTGAGGACGGAATGAAATGTTGCTCTTGTAAAAACACAGGAAGAAGAAAACTGAGCCAAGTGTAGCAAAAATCAACACACGCGCGCGCACACACACACTGAGGTGTGTGTCTCCAACATATCTTCTGCTGCAGCTAAACCTTGAAACAGAAATAAAATACATTTATATGAGGAACAATTTAAGTATTAAAAGTGGTGCAATACGTGTGATAACAGTGATTTTATATAACAGTGTGTGGTTAGTGACAGGAAACAACTGTGTGCCATTCAAAGTTCACACCAATAACAACAATTACAACTTCTGTTTTTTTTAAGAAATTGATTTTAATACTGTTATTTCAGTTTTTACAAACATTCAAGGTTGAAACATATTTTCTGTGTAACTGCAGCTGAAGGATAAGTGCAAAAAGTTCAACAGTAACACTGACATCATCATTAGTGTGTGTGTGTTTTGCAGAGAGGCTATTAAACAAACCATGCATGCAGCAACAATCAACAAAATGAAACAAAAACTGGAGTTTAAACTGAAATTTAACAAAAAAATAATAATTTTAGGCAAAATTATTTTTTAGGAAAAAAATTGAAATGAGCTCTTGTGACACGACTCATTTGTTAAAACACACAGTTACATCTATAAATACACAATAATAATTTAAAGGTTTTACAAGGTAATGATTGACGTTGTCCACCAGGTGCTGGTCAGTCTCCTCATGTTTACGGTGTTATTCTAACTGAAAAATAAGGTTCCTTTACTCTCACCAAAGTCCATAGAGAAATCAGTGTTTTTAGCTTATGGGGACACAAGGAGCTGCTGGCCCACTGCTGCCTCCTGTGGTCAGTTTGTGTTACTGAGGTAAATCTGAACAACGTGATTAAAGGCTGACCATACAAAGCAATGAGCATGATTTCATTGACAAGGCGACAGAAAAGTAACGAGTGTTGTGGGCTGTGTTGAACAAGTGATTGATTTTTCGATGGGGTTTGGTTTAAGGGGTTATTTACAAACATCAGTTTCCTGTTGAAAACACTGAGAAGCAAAGAAAAGCACTGAACTGGTTATGAAAATACTAGACATATGTGAAATACTTGGTGAATATTTTCATTTCTTTTGTTACATTTTAACACATATTCTTTGATTTTATACATTGTTTCCTTAAAGGTCCAGTTTATTTTTTACATATATCACAAATCATTATTTACAGTATTTACACTGGGAACTTTACAACACTGAAGCACAGCTCTACAGCAGCGTGAAGAACAGGAAGAGTCTGGTTCTCACAGTTCTCACAGTCACTGCTCTCCACTCGAGTCTTTTCTCTCTGCGAGAGCCGAGCGTGTGTGCGTGAGCCGCTGCCTGAAGCTGGTCCAGGTCCAGGTGCAGCTCGGTCCAGATGTTTTTCACATCAGGCCACAGTGATAGACGACAGAAAAGTGGGCCGAACGACCCGGCTCCATCTGGGACTTGGTGCTGGTGCTGCTGTCAGCACAGCAGAGGAAACAGGAGGAAGGTGAAGCAGGATAGGGAAACCATCCCATGATGCTGGTCTATGTGGAGCTACAGGAAT
Source organism: Cynoglossus semilaevis (assembly GCF_000523025.1). Lineage (NCBI taxonomy): Eukaryota > Metazoa > Chordata > Actinopteri > Pleuronectiformes > Cynoglossidae > Cynoglossus > Cynoglossus semilaevis. Next base: position 5,680,459 of record NC_024320.1, read on the forward strand.
AACCTGAAGAGGAAGAGCCGATGGTGGTGTACTGGATCAGAGGAACAGCCAGGTCCAGGTACTCCTGGAGACACACAGGCAGGAGAACCAAGGTGATTGGTCAGAATGAGACCAAAATAGAAGCAATTACAGAAACCCTGTCATGGACAAGCTTTATGACACAGCCTTCTTTATGACACTTTATGAGAGCCAGTTGTATCTACTGTCGTCATGGCGATGGTGCAGATGACTCTGTCGTAAATACACACGGTAACGTTAAACCTGAGGCCTGCCCTGTGGTAACGTTAGCTACAACCTGTTTCAGGACAGTGTATGGAGAATGTCCATCACTTATAACTACAGGTAGATGAGCAAGACAGTCTGGAGTCTGGCTGACGGACAGGGCTTTTTCCTGAACCTACTTTTGAACTGAATGGCACATTTCTTTTACATTTCTACACTTATCATTATTTTGTGTTTTTGTCCAGAAAAGTGTTACTGCAACCTTTACTTTAAAGTGCTCATGCAAACAGACCTTTGTATTTGAGCTATATTTTATTTCCTAACCCAATGAGAGTCTGTAGAAAAACTGACAACAAATCAAAATGATAAGGGAGATCAATAATGGAATCGGAATCTGTGAGAACAGTTGTTGTTTTGTCCGTTGATGGCCACAAACATCTGATGATGTTCAGTTGGTCCAATTGTTTTTTATCACGAACGATAAAATTGATAATAAATTTGCTGAGAGGATGTTGGACTTTGTCGGACAATAACTCACCTGGTTGGCCATGAGAGACAAAGTCCGGTCTAAATCTTCCACCAGCTGCTGAAAAGTTGGTCTGCGAGACGAGACGGCGTGCCAACAATCTCTCATCATCAGGTACCTGAGACACAAGCACCAGAACCAGAGGAACAGATGCTGAGGGTTGTTGAGTACTGCAGTGCGTGTGTGTGTGTGTGTGTGTGTGTGTGTGAGGAGCAGTGTTGAGGAAAAACTCTGTTCAGAATATCTGAGATGTTCCTCACACTGTGAGACTTTTGGTTGAAGACCAGCCTGAGAAACGGTTCATATTCAGCTTCAGGACTTTAGACACAGGACACTGGACTTGGACAATATTCAACTCACAGACTGATAAGGGAATGGAACCCAGGAGAGGAGTAGACGAAGGAGAAGAAGCTCCAGAGTCAAGAATGAACCTACGTAGACTAGCCAAAGTTGTTGGGTCACACTGACGCCCCCTAGTGTTGTTTCAGATGACAACAGACTTCCAGTGCCCCCAGTGGATCCAGAATACATATATAGGTGCTGTTCAGTCAGTCAAATATATATATATACACATGTACCATTTGGTTGTACTTTAGGTTGTGTCAGACCAGAAGAACTTTGGTTCCACATGTTCACATTAATCAACAGCACAAAAACAGGTTGAAATGAAACTCTAAAACCTGGATCTGAGTTATCAACAAGCTTTGATGTAAGGTGAACCTACAGTTCCTGAGGACATGTGGAGGGTTTGTCCATACGATGTCCTTCCTTCAGGAGTTTGAAGAGCTCCTCCACCGGAACTCCAGGGTATGGAGATCCACCAAGGGTGAAGATTTCCCACAGCAGAACTCCAAAAGACCACCTGTGGACGGAAAGGTCACAAAAACCAAAGTATGTTTATGACAAAGAAAAAAAAACAGCCCAGACCAAGCCACTGAAGGACAGTGGAGGACGAGGACTTACACGTCACTCTGGTGTGTGTAGATGCGGTCGAACAGAGCCTCAGGAGCCATCCACTTCACCGGCAGAGGACCCTGCAGGAACACCGTACACTCATGGTCACCTCACAGATGCACTCATGTTCTCCAAACCAGGATGTTTTCTGAATGTCTTACGTTTGTCGTCTTCTTGTAGTAATCTATGTAGTGGACGTCCCGGGCCAGACCAAAATCTGCGATCTTCATCACGTTGTCTTCAGTGACCAGGACATTTCTGGCTGCCAGGTCTCTGTGGATACACTGAACATCAGAGAGGAGATGGTTTAAGGTTTAGAACCCGTTCTGCTTTGGACTTTTAGACGAAACACTTTCAAGAAACTCAAACACGGTAGACCGTGTAAGTGTAATTAGGTGATCGGATCTCAGGGTGAAACCATTCATCCCGACGTTTCAGCTGGACTAATTATTCTGCATTATCACCAGGTGTAAAACCAAGGATGTTTTTTAAATGCTTATTTATATTTTTTTTTTGTGAGGTACATCACCACTGGGGGTGCCAGAGCACCTCAGAGGTAACAAAAACAAAAGAGAGGGACACCATGACAATGATTGGTTTGCTGTTTCTGAAACATTTCTGCCTTTTAGGACCATTGGGGACCATAGGACCATTGACCACCCTATAGCCCCCTACATGTTTGTTCATTTTTGACTCATTAGGAAATGTGACTGTTTGTGTTTATATTTGGGAGTGGTTTGTGGGAGAGGTTGAGTTTGGGGCGTTAGCACCCCCATTGAACCACATCATTTTCCGCAGACTGACCTTCTTTGAAGCCAGGTAGGACATTCCTCTGGCCACCTGGTAGGCACAGGACACCAGCTCCCTGACCTCCAAGCTGCCCAGTGACGACTGTCTGGAGCCGCTCCAGTATTCAAGACCCAGCGGTCGCCGAGACCGGAGATACTCCCTTAGGTTTCCCTGCGAGGCGTACTCCACCACCACATACAGCGGTCCTGGGTAAGCAGCAGAGGGCGCTGTCAGCTTCAAGATCATTGACAAAATCCCCAGTGATGGACATGAAGCAGAGCAGGCTCACCATCCTGAGTGCAGGCTCCCACCAGGTTGATGATGTTCTTGTGTTTGCCAATCATCTTCATCATCTCCATCTCAGAGATCAGGTCGGACAGATCCTTCTCTGTGGCGTCCGCTGTAAAGAAATGACGAGGTTGTCAGGCATGAACTCCAGACATGTTATGGTTTATGGACCTACAGCAGGTCCTGGTCCCGGTCTCACCTTTCAGCATCTTCACAGCCACTTTGGTGATTCTGGTTGGCTTGTTCTTGTCCAAACCCATGGCCTCTGCTAAAACCACCTGACCAAAGCAACCTTTACCCAGGATTTTACCCAGCACCAGCCTGAAGGACACACACACACACACACATAATACATGTAATATTTAATGCAGGGCAACAGTTTGTTGTCATGATTGTTAACAGTGTTTTATAGTCTGTTTGTTTGTTGTTGTTGAACTGTAGTCCAATCATCAACAGTATGATTATGGTTGTAATTCCTCCACACTGCAAAATAATCTCCCTCAAAAAGGTTGAACATGGTTTTCACATTAGTCTTGTTTTTCACACCATGTGTTTTTTACACCTTTTTCTTACCGATCTCTCGGCAGTTCCCAGACTGGATCGTAGGGAAGCTCGTACTCTGACACTCCGGCCAGGATGGTGGTGGTAGCACTGGAGAGACGGGAGTGACGCATCAGACATGTCCCTGACTGCAGAATGGACGTGGACTCCACTGACACCTGTGAACACGGGAGAGAAGTTAAGACGTGACGGTGGCTGCAGTCCATCCACCTGTGGAGGAGGTGAGTCAGAGGTGTCACCTGTCTCCTCAGAGGAATGCTCTTGGCCAACTTCTGCACGGCCAGCTGACTGCTGAAGTCGCTCTTTTTCGGGGCCCAGCAGAGTCTGCAGATGATCACCATGGCAGCCAGGACCACGATGATGAAAAACGCCAGGCAGTAGAGGAAGACCTCCAGGTAGGTTTGCGAGGGCAACGGTGAAGGGTGAAGGTCTGAGAGGAGAAGAAGAAATAGAAGTTAAGACAAGGTGAAGTCCTGGCACAGACATCTGGACTTTCCTGATCTCCTTCACCTTCACCATCCACCACGGTGAGCCAGGCTGAGTGGTGAGAAACGCCGATGGAGTTTCCTGCCAGGCAGGTGTACATGCCAGTGTCCTCCAGAGAAACGTTCCTCAGAGTCAGAACCTCCATCTCTTTGTCTGTCGTGTTCAAACCTGCGGTCTGAAGAGAACAGAAACAACAGAGTAACCTTTTAAAGCTTGTAAAGATGAGTGATTTGACATCACGTCCAACTCAGTGATATATAATCAACTGTTTTATCTCCCAACACAAACATTTTCTCTGAGAAGTATCCACATTGAAATGGAATGAAAAATAAAAAGAGGTGCTGCACCAACCTAGGCAGCAGAAAAAAGAGCATGCCATGTTTTATGAAGAGAAACCAGTTCCTCATGGCAGACTGCATGTAAACACAAGTCTGCTCTGTTTATGTTTACTGGGAACGGAACCTTTCCCTGGTGGCGTCACGTTAGAGGATAATTAAGGACAGTGTCCAGAGCAGACGCTGAGACTGTTGAGTAAAACCAGCCGGAGTTGGCAGAGCTGGACTCTGACTGCTGCTGATATGGAGAGGTAACGTGACTTTTC
>NC_024320.1:5685028-5687041 GCF_000523025.1 Cynoglossus semilaevis
CTGGGAACCAGTCACGGACAAAGACAAAAAAGGAAACAGAATTCATCTACTTCACAAAATCTATGAAGACATTTGAGGCCATTGTAGACAATAACACGGCTGTCAGCAGAGACAACACACAATTAACTAGGGCTGGGACCTCATGGCCTTAATGATGACTGATTAATTACAGACAAAACAACACATTAAAAACACATTTAATCAAAACCTTCTCAGTTCCCATTATAGTAATCTTTGAAGGTGGCAGTAATGCATTAGTCAGAAAGAGAATGTGAAGAGGACGCACTGAGTGACATCAGTCCTCAAGCAAAAAAAAAATCAAAAGCTGCTGAAAAACTTTGTTTAATGTGAATAATTTTTATATTTAATAAAAATGCTATTAATCACTATTAACTATTTATCAATTCTCTAATTAATGCAATTCATTTTCTTAATGAGCTCCCGCAGTTAGAACGAAAACAGTTCATGTCACTGATGAGTCAGCGGTAAAGTCAACAGTTCCATGTGCTGCGAATGTGAAATCACTGATTTTCTCAATGGACTTGTATGTAAGGCTGCGTCTGCTGCCCAGCCTCAGTGACTGTGTTTGAAACCTGATCCTTCTCCTCCAGACAGGAGTAAATAACAGACTTTGAAAGTTGTCGGTTTCATTGCTGCTCATCAGATATTCATTAAACTCAGCTTTTCTTTTGATGGGAGCAGGCACAGAATCCTGTCTGCGCTCCACCACAACAAAGTCCTTCACAACAGGACGCACATGTGTTTTTACTGTGACTGAAGAGAAACACGAGTGCTGCTGTGTGTCCTCAGATAAACCAGGTCCTACCTTTAGGACCAGGACGTAGGGGTTTCCATCTGGGCCCTCTCTGCTGCCATTGACCGTGATGTGCTTCAGCCACTGGATGTGAGGCTGGGGGTCGCTGAAAACCCGACACACAAACTCCACGTTGGTGCCCACCGCTGCTGTCTGGTTGGCTGGCAGACCAGCCTGCAGGATGGGTCTGTGAGGGGAACGTTCTGGAGAAGAAAAGTTGAACATGTGTGATGTTTTGTTTTGAACTCTTTGTCCCGTCTTCCAACAGTCAAACAGTTTCCAGTGTGGTTGTATGAAGTACAGGAGTCTTTGATGGTGTCAGACACCGAGGCACCGTCTCAATGAAAACATGGCCACCAGCAGGAAGACAGTGAAAAAGAAAACCTGCCTCCCTTAATAAAATCCATATTAACAAACGTCTGATGATATCTTACAAACATGTTTGATGTTTTATCTCACTTTTCACCAACATGTTAACAGGAATAAAGAACTAAACACGTTTATAGAAATACAAAGACATATTTTTTCAAACCACTCACTCCAACACACCAAACTCCATACAGAAAATTAGACATTTAACACCACAGCATCAGATCACTGTGGGATCACAATTTGGTGATTGCACTGTTTGAAATCTTTTGTTAATAATGACCTCACTGACACTACCTGACCACTTGGGGCAGCATTTCCCCGTACCCCTCAATGATAACTGATGAAAATCAGTATTAGCAAAAGCTAAGAGTCCTGGGTTCAATTCCCAAAAGAACATATGACCCTAATAGCACGGCCTGCAGCTGTAAATTTCGAATAAGGAAGGTAAATCATTACTTTTGGTTCTTGTCTCTACCCGCAGCCTAATGATCAAACCAGCATGTATAATGTTGGTTCTCAGCAGGGTTGCAGACCACTAAGTCAGCAGTAATTTTAACCATGTAGAAGCAATGTTAGGGTTAGGGTTAGGTGTAATAGTCTCACCAACTACGTCCAGCATGTAGGTGTGTTTGAGGCTGCCGTACTGGTTCTCCACCAGACAGGTGTAGTTTCCTTTGTCTGAGGGAACCACAGACTCCATGATCAGAGTCCAAATATGTTCTCTGATCTGAAAGTTGAAATTAGAAAATAAAGTTAAAATCAAACTTCATGCTGCTTCGGCCTGGGCTTCTTCCTCTTTGACCTGACTGCAGACCAACCTTAAATCC
>NC_024320.1:5687091-5689327 GCF_000523025.1 Cynoglossus semilaevis
ACCAGCGCAGGGTTGGAACGGGGTTTCCAGTTGCTTGGCACCGGAACCTGACGGTTCTGCTGGCAGGAACGGCGTGGAGCTGCTTCTCCATCTTCTCTGGGATCACCCACTGAGGAGCCATGGCTACAGAAGAGAAATCAGAACAGAAGATCGATGTAAATCCACCATCAATACAAAAGACAGAGAGCAGATGTCCGACACTCACGTTGACTCAGCTTTTCGTTGCTGGTGGACAACTCATTGGAGAGTTTTCCCTTTTCCTCTGATGATGATTCATCATCTTCCTCATCTTCAGAGGATTTTACTACATCAACTGGGAGCAAAAAAACAACAAATTGTCATGTTTACTCTCTAAATGTCAGACAATTAAAACAGTTTGTAAATATTGATTTATTGGTCACAGGAAATCAGGTGGAAGTCACAATCTTTGCTTCTGCAGTGCAGAGTAGCACATACAGACTGAGGGCTGACATTTTTCAGCACTGATTTTTCTCTGCATGAACTCATAATCTCTCACTTGGAAAGAACAACAAGTCAAACAATCAGGTTTTGTTTTCACCTCTAATTTTCGCTGCATGCTCTTTGGCAGACAAAGAGAAAGTAGGACGATTGTTTTCTCTGAGAGTTTCTTGTGTTCTTGTGCTGCTCATTACCCACACAGAGTCTCAGCAGGCGTGTGCACACGTTTGTGCATGTGTGTGCACAAGTGTACATCTGGTTGTCAGTTGCAGCGTCTGCACAGATCATACAGACCATAACCAGCTTCCCCAGAGCCAAGCCTCGGGTTCACCAGGAACCTTCACTCAGGCAAAGAACAGGCAAAAAAAAAGGCAAACCTCCACAAAGTCACTTTCCTCTTACAGAGAAATTCTCTCATCGGAAAGTTTTAATCACCTTTTATGTAACACAGAGGCGGTGACACAAGAGGCAAAGACATGAAACCAGAGGCAAAGCCCTGAGACCAGGGCCAGAAACAAACAGAATATTGAGGAAGGATTACCTGAAAAAAATGTGAGTTTTAATGTCTCCGCACCAGGTGCACTTACTATACATAATAATATATATATTTACATATTTAGTGTTTTGGTCTCAGTCTTTAGTCGACAACTAAAAGTATGGTAATATTTGAAGTGAAATTAAAAACAGCAGAATTTAAAGCAAAGTCTGGTTTTGAGTTTTGGAAAGTGAACTCATCGTGTCACAGCTCACCACTGAACACAACCAAATGTGACCTCTGCTTTTAACCCACCACCAAAGTGAACAATGAGCAGATTTAAGCTCCCAGGGAGCAGTGTGTGTGGGGACGGTGCCTTGATCAGAGCACCTCAGTGGTAACTTGGCAGCTGGTGGACTCAAAACTGAAGCCTTCCGGACCCAAGTCCACTTCCTTAACCACTAATCCACAATTTTACTAAAAGGCGACATGACCAAGATTGGGAAGATAACATCAAAAGACAGGTTATTTAAAATCTAACAAACACACATATATAGGCAGAAACATAAAAAATAACTACAGGATGACCCAGAAGATGCTACCAGTCAACTCTTTGGCGAAAGCATAGAAACTACATTTTTTATTTAATAGTCAACACAGACTGGGTAAACAAAGCTAACAGACTCGATTTTACTCTGTTTACCAAAACAAAGCCGAGCAAAAAGTTGGACAAACTAATGGATAAAAACAAACGCTAAGAACTGAACCTATAAGCAGCTCTGACTGGACCAAAACAGCCTTAAATGGACCGGTCAGTCAAAACAGACCCTGAACAAAACATCTGTCAATCTCACTGTGTCATTTCCAAATTTATAAGTTCATTTCGATGTGTGTACTGTCTCACCTGTGTCCTTGTCTTCTGTGGCAGGTCTGGACTGACCCTGAGGAAGATGAACCAGAACCAGCAGCAGGATGGTAGACGTCAGCAGCAGGAGGCAGCAAGAAGACGAGGACGGAGACATTGCGTCCTAGAAGGTCAAAATGTCCAGGACACAGGAAGGAGAAGATAAGAGCCACAAGGTCACGACCCAGAGACAAACTGTGTTGTTTCTGTGTAATAATTAAACGAAAACTGATTCATTTTGATTCGTGGTATGTGATTATCTCCTTATTCAGCTCTTATGAATTGGTATGTGATTATCTCCTTATTCAGCTTATTCAGCAGAGTGAGAGTTTGTCAAAGACATGACAGAGGAGGAGGAAGAGGAGGAGAAGAAGAATGAGGAGACATTTTTTTGTTAG